>NC_061508.1:89680252-89702302 GCF_022539505.1 Lolium rigidum
TGAATCCAATGGCTATGGCTTTGTATTACTGTAATCTATCCAGAGATGTTGGTTTAAGATTTTTATGAAACATAAAACTGGCCGTAGCTATTTGTTAGTGGTATATGTGCGATGCAAATCACTAGTTTTGATAATTAAGAAAAACCCAATAAAACTTTTATTTCCAGAGAACTATACCAACCTCCAAAACATCATAGAACCACTCTTGCAACATTTTCACTTCAACTAATTGTGTGAAATTAACTCGTGCATATCATGCATGCATACATGTCTATGGTTGTTCATCTAGAATACTATGTTTATTTTTGTTTGTTTGTTTGTTTGTTTGTTTGTTTGTTTGTTTGTTTAGTTTGTGAAGAGGATCAAGGCTACGCTTGCGGTTGCTGTGAGTGTACCGGTTGCTTTGATCAAGGCAAGTGACATTCAATCCCACCTATTTTATTATGCATTAGTGTTTTATCTAGTATGCATGGTAGGGTTTTTATTTTAAAAGTGAAGTACGGTGCAATGCTTAGTGAACCCAGTAGTGTGTAGCTACTCCTGAACCCCTACTAGTGTACCATAGATTGCTTAGCAACAACAAAAGTGCCAAATGCTGTTTCATTATTTTGGTATGTTGTGATATTTGGATGGTTTAAAAAAAAATTAACAACCTTAATGAAACACCTGGGTGGAATGGTTGTATGGTGGGCGGCTACTCAGGGCCCCGATCCCTGGCTGATATTCCCAGTGGACAGGTGGGTGGTTTTCACCTGAGAGTGCGCAGTTGAATAGTGGTTGCTCTAGACTGCACCTCTGGTTTTACCAGGGGATCGTGCGGGGGTTTATTACCTGCGATGGGTTTTAAGCCTGTGAGTTTCACTTGTGGTTGGCCACCCAGGATTAGAGAGATTACCAAGTCGTCCATGTTTAGATAGCTTCCAGTGCAGCCTTATGGTATTATGGGCTCTGCCGAGATTAATTAAGTTGTGAGGTTCAACTTGTCGGCTAGACATTCAAATGTGGCGACGGCCAAGGGGAACGGGTCTAGCCAGTATGGTTGTTCTCTCCTTCCGAAAGATCTTGTCTCATTCTTCTCTTGGGAAGGGTGGGTCGTAAGGTGAAAGTGCACAACCTCTCGAGAGTTAAACCTAAGATCTTAGCCGTGCCCCCGGTTATGGACAATTTGAGCTCCTAGACAAGGAATGTACGGAAGAATCTCATCACCTTTTCTGAATGTATTTAAAATTTGATCAACCTTGTAAAACTCATGGGAGATGTAACCATGTGATTATTCTAAAACCCATGGAGGATTTAACCATGGTGTGATTTCATAATATCATTCAAAGGTTTTCAAAATGTTTTGTTTTAAATAAAATATAGGATAAAATTGGCTTTATGCAAATTAGCCTAAGACTCCACAAGCCAAATATCATGTAGATAGTCATGCCTAAAATTGCCACCAAATAAGTGTCATTTGCCAGTACATCATTGTACTGACCTCCATTCGTGGGGCTGCATATTCAAACGTGCAGGTTTTTCGGAAGATGAGTACTATTAGGATCTCGAGTCTACATTCCAACATGTCTGCCTGTGGCGCATGAAGATGATGGAGGCTCATTGCAATTTATATTTCCTATGTGTTTGCTCGAACTCTATTATGTGAGCTAGTCCATGTGACTATGCAAATTGTAAGGTTTTACTTTACCCTCTGGATCAACGATGTAGTAATTTGATACTATTGCAATGATTACTATATTTTGCAATGTGTGTGCTATCAGTGATCCCGGGAATAGCACTATACACAGGTATCTTGCCTTTATTAAAAGGTAGGGTGCTACAGTTCTTAAAGAACCTCTTGACTTATCATCCTCTGTCATTGTCAAAACAATGACATACTCTGCCTTCTTTTGTAGAATCCGTCACAATATTTTAGAACTCTTCTAAATCTAGCATTGTGCTACCTTTTAATCAATACTTAGCCTAATTGAGATTTGAAATTAATTTTATATGTGACCAAACAAATATCGGTGTAACACCTTACAGTGATTTGTTTGTCATTACCCCATACAAAACTATATATATATCCTTGGTTCTTCTAAAGCACACATGGATATTCTTACTGTTTGTCCATTGATCATCACATGTATCATTCTGGTATATGCTCCTAACCTTTTAGAACACAGGACATCTGATTGTGTACATATTATTCGTGATCTATAATCACTCATGTGTTTTTACTTATTGAGTGTCAGATACACTCAAGTCTTGTTAAACCTTCACATGACAAGAACATTTTCTTAATATTTCTATATTGAACTACTTCAATATCCATTTTATGTACTTTGACTTAAACTTATTATGTGTCTCAATCTATCTTCATAGATCTTGACACTAAATATGTTTCAGTCCATATCCTTTCATTGAAGTTAATTCTCAATGAAAACTTTTATAATCAAGTATATAATTACATCATTTATAACCAACTATATGTCATCCACATAAATTATTATAAATATGTCTCAGCGCTCCCACTTAATTTCTTGCAAATGCAAGCATCTTCATCGTTTCTGATGAAATCCAAAACTCTTTGACTATTTCATCCGGTGAAGATTCCAACTCCGTGATACTCACTTCATCCAATTGAAGTTCGTATACCTATCTAGTATTCCACGGACTAGCAAAACAATTGGTTGTATCTTGTATACACCTTTAATACACACTTACGTTAAGTAATGTATTTTGCCATCCTACTATCATATCTCATGAAAGAAATATGTAGCGATTACTAGAATAATCCACATAGACTATAAGCATTGCTACGGAAGATCTAATCTTATCGTAGTCAACTCTTTGAACTTTGTCGTAAACTACTTTTCGACAAGTCGAGCTTCTTCAATGATATTCCATCCAAGTCCATCAATTTTATAGATCCATTTTCTTTCAAAAAGTATTCATCTATCTTGGATTTCATGGCGTACAGCCATTTTAACGGAGTCAGGGCCCATCATAACTTCTTTGTATGTAGTTGGTTTATCATTGTTCAAAAACAATCCTTTGTTCACAAATCATTTATTTGATCACAAAGTAAACCATACCTACAAGGTTCAATAAGTACTTCGATCTCCATGACTATAACATTTTGTAGACATGAGAGCCATGATCGTCGTGGCCGCTTCGGAACCAATTCGATGCTTTGCGCTACTCGATCATTATGCTCAGGTTCATAAACCTTATCAAGTTCTATTGTCCTCCCACTCAAAAACTTCGCTAAAAACAATTTCTTGGAAATAAGTAAGAAACATCGACAAACACTTTTGTCTTTGTCTCCATAGTGGAAAGAATTCCCAATCAATTCTGTGGGATAACTAACAAAGACATTCATCCGATTTTGGTTGTAAACTTATTTACTTTATGCTATGCATTTCAAAATTTAAGAAAGGACTATTAGGGTTCATACCCATGCCATAACTCGTATGGTGTCATTTCAACGGATCATGATGCTGCTCTATTCAGTGTAAAAGCGGTAGTCTCTAGAGCATAATCCACAAAAATATAATGGCATCAATATTTTATCTCATCATTGATCCAACAAGGTTTGGATACATCTCTCGGATACTCCATCATCATTATGATACTCCAAGAAACGTGAGTTGTAGAACAATTTCATAACTCTCTTAGATGTTCGCTAAAACTCGTAATTCAAATATTTCCCCCATGATCCAATCATAGATATTTGACTTTTCTATTACGATGATTTCCACTTCATGCTGAAATTTATTTGAATCCATTCAAATGTTTCAAACTTCTTCCTTATCGAATATATCCACATATATACTCAATTCATTGTTGGAAGTTTTCATGAAGTAGAAGAATCTCCCGCACACAACTATGCCCAGTGAACCTCATACATCATCATGTATGTTTCCACTAAGTTAGTTGTTCGTTCAACTCTTGGCCTATGAACGGTATTTTAGTCATTTTCTTTAGAAAAGATTTGCAAGCGCCAAATGATTCAAAAATCAAATGACTCCAAAAATCCATTTGCATGGAGTTCCTTCATGCGCTCCTTTCTAACATGACCTAAATGGCGGTTCCACAAATAAGTGTAATTCGAATCATTTGCCTTATGGCATTTTAGCGTCAGTATTATGTGTGTGTGTGTTTCACCATTAAGATTTATAATAACTTATCCATCGTACATGGAGTAATGCCATAATTTGAACAACTCATTGTTTTCATTTGACCGAGCAAAATAACAATTATTAAGTTCTTTATTATAAATTCTAAGGGCTAGATAAAATGCCAACGATGAACATAATAACACTTTATTTTTGTTCCGGACGTGCATTCCTATCATATTCCTTGTCGAGTCACTTAGGCCATTGTATTCTTGTATTGCGTTGTTTTGTATGACACTTCATACCAACCAATATGGTACAAATACTCAAGAATTTCATTGTGTGACCAAACGAGGAATACATCCATAACATGTATATCATTTATATACACCTGAGCTTGACTTTCTAGTCTTTTCTTTCTTTCTGCCAAAAAATCGTTTGTTGTTTCTCTTTTAGCTTTCCTCATTCTCAGAAAACACTTCACCTTCAATAACTTCTAGGTTTGTTGGTCAAATACCAATAACCTTGAGGTTCTTACTTTGAAGTTGATCATCATATGACAAGTGTTCAGGATTTCACTATTAGTAACCTTGTAATATGATGAACAATTTCACTCATAATTTTATCCATTGTTTCATGATGACTTACGAGACCATGTACTGTACATGCTAGGCTCGTTTAAAGTTTAACCTCAGTATTCGCATGTGCAAATCTGACTTGCACCCGTTGCATGCACTCGTAGAATCTATAACACCCGATCATCACGAGATGCTTCGAAACAACGAGTCTTAGCAACGGTGTATACTAAGGACGATCATTTCATAGATATGCGAATATCTTTAGTGTCCAACTTAGTTGGAGGATTGGGACGCCGGGCGTCTACAACCTTCGTACATTCCCATAAAACTTATGAGTTTATGTAGTCTCAATAGATTATATTCTATCATCTTGCAATAAGGTCTTAGATATCACATATATCTCATACCTTGCTTATTTCTGAAAACTAAATTTTCAGCTCCTTACTTTTTCAAACAGATTTGAACTTCAATTTTCATGGAGACAAGATAACTTTAGGTACTAATTGAAATCATAGCTCTTTGAATCAACAATGTGAGGTTTACTAAAAGTTTGCAATAGGACTTAAAAAATTCTTGATTCTTGAACAATACGGTACCAGTCCGTAAAGTTTCTTGTCAGATTTTAACAGTATTTCTATCTCAATTACAAGACTAGCGCATGGTAGAAAATGGATGTCAATGCTACAAAATTAATTCAAAATACTACTTAGACTATGTTTATGATAATTAGTTCATGTTTTAATCTAATTACTAATAAACTCCCACTTAATACAACATCCCTCATAGTTGTTAAGTGGTACACGATCCACATCCACTACACCAAAACCGATCATCACGTGAGATGATGTAGCTTCAATGGTGAACATCAACATGTTGATCATATCATCCATATGACTCGTGTTCAACCTTTCGGTTTCCGTTGTCCCGAGGCCATGTCTGTACATGCTAGGCTCGTCAAGCAAACCCAAGTATTCTGCGCGTGCAAACATGGCTTACACCCGTTGTTTATGAACGTAGAATCTATCACATCCGATCATCACGAGATGCTTCGAAACGACGAACTGTTGCAACGGTGCATACAAGGGGAGAACACTTTATTATCTTGATATTAATGTGAGGGATCATCTTATAATGCTACCGTCGCGTTCTAAGCAAAACAAGATGCATAAAGGATTAACATCACATGCAATTCATATGTGACATGATATGGCCCTTTAGTCTTTGCGCCTTCGATCTTCATCTCCAAAGCACGGACATGATCTCCATCATCAATGGGCATGATCTCCATCATCGTCGGCGTAGCGTCAAGGTCCATGGCGCCGTCTTCATGGTTGTTCACCTCATGTAGCAACTATTACAACTACTTTGAAATACTACTTAACATGAAATTTAAAGACAACCATAAGGCTCCTGCCGGTTGCCACAATACAATAATGATCATCACATCATGGCCATATCACATCACCAAACCCTGCAAAAACAAGTTAGACGTCTCTAATTTGGTTTGCATATTTTACGTGGTTTAGGGTTTTCGAGTGAGATCTAATCTACCTACGAACATGAACCACAACGGTGATACTAGTGTTGTCAATAGAAGAGTAAATTGAATCTTCACTATAGTAGGAGAGACGGACACCCGCAAAGCCACTTATGCAATACAAGTTGCATGTCAAGCGTGGAGCAAATCTCATGAACGCGGTCATGTAAAGTTAGCCCGAGCCGCTTCATCCCACTATGCCACAAAGATGCAAAGTACTCAAACTAAAGACAACATAAGCATCAACGCCCACAAAACAATTGTGTTCTACTCGTGCAACCATCTATGCATAGACACGGCTCTGATACCACTGTAGGGATTCGTAGCATAGAAAACAAAAATTTTCCTACCGCGAGAACGCAATCCAAGCAAAGATGCAATCTAGAAGACGGTAGCAACGAGGGGATGAATGAGACTAACCCTTGAAGATTTCCAAAGACTACAAGAGGAGGCTCTCGTTGCTGCGGTAGACGATCACTTGCCGCTTCCAAAAGCGCGTAGAAGATCTTGACGGTGCCACAGTCGGGCAGCACCTCCGTACTCGGTCACACGTTCAGTGTTGATGACGACATCCTTCTCCCCGTTCCAGCGGGCAGCGGAAGTAGTAGATCCTCCTTGGAATCCTGACAGCACGACGGCGTGGTGGCGGTGTCGATGGAGATCTCCGGCGGAGCTTCGCTAAGCATATGCGGGAGATGTGGTGGAGGAGATGGAGCTAGGGTTTTGGGGAGAGGGGGCTTGGGCGCCGGCCCTCATAGGGGTGCGGCCAAGGTGGAGCCAAGAGTGGCCGGCCAGCCCCTCCTCTCCTCTCTTTATATAGGTGGAAGCCCCAAGGATTAGGTCAAAAGTCTCCGAATAAGACCCCAACATAAAACTTCCATATGACCAAACCTAGGGGGAGTGGGACTCCCCCCTTTCCTTGGTGGGGTGGCCGGCCACCATGGGGAGGAGTCCACTTGGGACTCCTCCTCCCTTAGGCTGGCCGGCCAAGGTGGGCGGAGTCCCTCTGGGACTCCACCTTCCATGCTGATTTCTTCCGGACTCTTCTAGAACCTTCTAGAACCTTCCAGAGAAAATACCGGATCATTTTCAAACCTAGAAAATGACTTCCTATATATGAATCTTATTCTCCGGACCATTCGGACCTCCTCGTGATGTCCTGGATCCCATCCGAGACTCCAAACAAAACTTCGAACTCCATTCCATATTTCTATATCTACTTAAACGACATCAAACCTTAAGTGTGTCACCCTACGGTTCGCGAACTATGTAGACATGGTTGAGACTTCTCTCCGACCAATAACCAATAGCGGGATCTGGAGATCCATAATGGCTCCCACATATTCAACGATGACTTAGTGATCGAATGAACCATTCACATACGATACCAATTCCCTTTGTCACGCGATATTTTACTTGTCAGAGGTTTGATCATCGGTATCTCTATACCTTGTCCAACCTCGTCTCCTGACAAGTACTCTTTACTCGTACCGTGGTATGTGGTCTCTTATGAACCATTCATATGCTTGCAAGCTATTTAGACGACATTCCACCGAGAGGGCCCAGAGTATATCTATCCGTCATCGGGATGGACAAATCCCACTCGTTGATCCATATGCCTCAACTCATACTTTACGGATACTTAATCCCACCTTTATAACCACCCATTTACGCGGTGGCGTTTGATGTAATCAAAGTACCTTTCCGGTATAAGTGATTTACATGATCTCATGGTCGAAAGGACTAGGTAACTATGTATCGAAAGCTTATAGCAAATAACTTAATGACGTGATCTTATGCTACGCTTAATTGGGTATGTCCATTACATCATTCATATAATGACATAATCTTGTTATTAATAACATCCAATGTTCATGATCACGAAACCATGATCATCTATTAATCAACAAGCTAGTTATACAAGAGACTTACTAGGGACTCTTTGTTGTTCACATAACACACATGTATCAATGTTTCGGTTAATACAATTATAGCATGGTATGTAAACATTATCATAAACACAAAGATATATTATAATAACCATTTTATTATTGCCTCTTGGGCATATCTCCAACAAAATGAACTAATGGTTTTGTTCTTTGTGGGAACACGGTTTAGGACATGACACGCTGTCATTATCACCTCCCCCCACCATACCTTGGATAGACCCGATGTATCTAACATGTCATTAACCAAATCAGTTAGAGTACGGTTCTTTCTTTCGGCCACCCCATTAGACTGGGGTGAGTAGGGAGGCGTCCTCTCATGGATAATACCATGCTCCGCACAAAAAGAATCAAACTCATTGGAAAATACTCTCCACCACGATCAGACCTAAGCCTGTTAATCGTTCGATCAAGTTGGTTTTCTGCTTCAAATTTATAGATTCTGAAGTGATTAAAAGCTTCATATTTACATTTCATAAGGTACACATAAAAATATAGAGTGGAGTCATCAAGTAAAGTCATGAAGTATCTTTTTCCACCTTTTTTCAACTCGTCATTCATCTCACAAAGATCTGAATGTAAGAGTTCCAACAATGACAAATCACCTCAGCAGTCTTGTGAGACTTGCGAGGTTGCTTTGGTTGCACACACACACTTGACACTTGGAAATTTTGACATTAGTAAATTTTGGAATTAAATTCATATTGGCTAGCCGCGTCATGCACCCAAAATTAATATGATAAAGTCGTGAATGCCAAATATTAGACTCACTATCATTACAAACATGATTAATAATTTGAGTACATAAGTCTGATAAAGATAAGCGGAACAAGCATCCGCACTCATAACGCACTCATAATGTTTTCCAACAAATTGTCCATACATAGAAATTATAACTTTATTGAACTCAAAAACCAACTTAAAACCATCTCGACATAAAAGCGATCCGATGACGCGATTCTTATTGATGGAGGGGACGTGCTGCATATTCTTAAGCTGGATGGTCTCCCCCGAAGTAAACTTCAGATTTACCGTACCAACACCATGAACAGAAGTACGTGAGCCGTTTTCCATCAACACGGAGCAAGTCCTTGCGACCTGATAAGAAGAAAACATGGAAACATCAGAACATACATGTGTATTGGCACCCGTATCAATCCACCAATCAGGGGAGTTACATACTGAAAGGACAGTAGAGAAAATACCGTACCCAACATCCTTCATCTCAATATCGCCAGCAATAACAACATTAGCGGTTTTGCCACTGTTCCCACGCTTATCGTAGCGATTAGGGCAATTAGTGTAAGGGTATATTTCCCCTATGTGTGGTTTTGGTAATTAATGACAACCCCTATGGACTAATGTTTTCATTGAGTTTATATGAAGGAATATTCCATAGGTACTACTTGTACTCCATATGTTGGATTCAAGTATGGATGCCATGAAGATAAAGATATACCTTGTGTATTGGCATCAAGATCATCGGTTTGAAGATATATATGTGACATGATCAAGAAGAAGAAATGAAGATGGAGTTCTTATGTGGAACTCAATATTAGCCATGCTCTATCTTAAGTGAGTATGAGAAGATACAAGGTTGATTTGGGCAAGTTCAAGATGAGCATCTCAAGTGGATCACATGCTTGAAGCTTGCCGACCATTGGTGATAATGGACATGTGAAGATGTGCATCAATGGAGCTTTCCCATCATAGTGTATGGGGGAGCATTTGTGAGTCTTCACGAAGTAACATTGATCAAGTAAGGCATTCGGCTTGAGTGGAGCTTGAAGAGCTATCATCAAGATCAAGCGGGATGCGCAAGGCAAAGGTATGACCTTGCTAGGTTTTCCTTTTACCGGTCTCAAGGTGGATGTTGGGAGACCGGATTATAGGATAGATAGCCGCACTATTAAGAGGGGCTTTCGGTTGGGTAACTTGATCACATCGTCTTAGGGAGCTCAATCCTTTGCATACTTTGCATATCCTTATTGCTTCTTGGTTTTCTTGGTGTGAGGTTCTTGTGCTTGTTGCTAGCTTTACAACAAGCCCAAGTTCATCGAAAACGGAGTTCGCATGCATCTTCTATTGCGTTTTCGAGGTTGGGTGATTTTACCGGTTATTCATGATATAAGGTTCTACCTTTTATATTTATGATAAAATCCCCTCCTACAGATTCTTGAGTTTGCACTTTCTATTGGATGGTATTTGTTACTACCTTCCAAACGAAATTGGTTTCATTCGAATCGGAGTTCGGGAGCATTTGTTATTAAAGAAAAAAAAGGGGAAAAGGGAAAAGAATAAAGAAAAAGAAAAGGAAAAAGGGGAGGGGCTGCCGGCCGACCGGCCGGCCTGCCGGCCCACGCGCCGGCCCACCCGGCCGAAACCGGCCCGGGCGCTGACGCCGACCGGGCGGCATACTGAGCCGCTCCCGCCCTCATCCGGCCCAGGCTCCGGTCGCCTACCGGGCCGCCCGGCGGTGGCCCCAGACGCCCCCGCGCGGCCCACCTTCCCCGCGCCTCCCTGGCTATCTGCCGCCTGTGTGCGCTCGCCGCCCCGTCCGATCGGTGGGCTGGCCCGACCGGACGCCTGGCCGGCCTCCCCAGCCCATAATCCGGTCAGCCGGCTGCCAGGCCAGCTGGGCTGTTTTCTGGCCCGTTTTTCTGCCCACTTTCACTTGACTTTCCCCCCAACGGTTTTATTTGCTCCCTAGCTATAAATAGCCCCTTCTTCCACCTTGAGCAAGTTAGTTCTTCCCATTCTCTCTCATCCATTGTTGCATTTGAAGAACTTGCTCTCTCTCTTGTTCCCCCCATGATTCTTGCTCATTTTTGAGGGATCTAAGAGAGGAGATCTAGATCTACACTTCCACCAAACCATTTCTTCTCTAAGTGAGGGGAACTCTTGGGATCTAGATCTTGGAGTCTTTTGTTGACTTTCCCCATTGTTCTTCCTCTCCAATCTCATCCTAGCATTTGTTGTTTGGGTGGGATTTGGGAGTGAAGGACTTGAACACCTCTAGTGTTCTTGCTTTGCATCATTGCATAGTGTTGAGCTCTTCACCACGATTAGTTCGAGTGAGAGACCGTGAGCTTGTTACTCTTGGAGGGAGACCCCCTAGTTGGCTTGGCGGTTGGTGCTCCGGTGATCTCTTCAAGAAGATTGTGAAGAGGCCCGGGCTTCTCCTTCGTGGAGCTTGTGAAGTGGTTGTGGAGCTTGCCATCTCGGGAGCGGAGGAAAAGCTAACTGATACGTCTCCAACGTATCTATAATTTCTGATGTTCCATGCTAGTTTTATGACAATACCTACATGTTTTGCTCACACTTTATAATGATTTCATGCATTTTCCGGAACTAACCTATTAACAAGATGCCGAAGTGCCAGTTCCTGTTTTCTGCTGTTTTTGGTTCCAGAAAGGCTGTTCGGGCAATATTCTCGGAATTCGACGAAACAAAAGCCAAACATCTTATTTCACCAAGACGGAGCAGAACACCGAAGGGGAGACGGAGAGGAGGCCCAGGCCCCCAGACCACAGGGCCGCGCGGGTGGCCCCCTGGCCGCGCCGGCCTATGGGGAGGGCGCCCTGGTGCCCCTCCGACGCCGCCTCTTCGCCTATAAAGTCCCTCTCGACCTAAAAACCCGATACCGATTGACGAAACTCCAGAAAGACTCCAGGGAAGCCGCCGCCATCGCGAAACTCCAATTCGGGGGAAGTCTCTGTTCCGGCACCCTGCCGGGACGGGGAATTGCCCCCGGAGTCATCTCCATCGACTCCATCGCCATCTTCATCGCCATCGCTGTCTCCCATGATGAGGAGGGAGTAGTTCTCCCCCGAGGCTAAGGGCTGTACCGGTAGCTATGTGGTTCATCTCTCTCTCATGTGATCTTTATGTGATCATGAGCTTTGTGATCTAGTTGAATATCATCTATGTGCTACTCTAGTGATGTTATTAAAGTATTCTATTCCTCCTTCATGATGTAATGGTGACGGTGTGTGCATCATGTAGTACTTGGCGTAGGTTATGATTGTTATCTCTTGTAGATTATGAAGTTAACTATTACTATGATAGTATTGATGCGATCTATTCCTCCTTTCATAGCCTGACGGTGACAGTGTGCATGCTATGTTAGTACTCGGTATAATTGCAATGGTCTATTATGCACTCTAAGGTTACTTAAATATGAACACCGAATGTTGTGGAGCTTGTTAACTCCGGCTTGAGGGAGCTCTTGTAGCCCTACACAATGAATGGTGTTTGTCATCCAACAAGAGAGTGTAGAGAAAGTAGTATTTGTTTATTCGGTTATGTGATCAATGTTGAGAGTGTCCACTAGTGAAAGTATGATCCCTAGGCCTTGTTTCCAAGCACTGAAACTCCGTTTATTTACTGTTCGTTGCATGTTTACTCGCTGCCATCTTTATTTCAGATTGCTATTACCACTCATATTCATCCATATCACTTGCATCTCACTATCTCTTCGCCGAACTAGTGCACCTATACATCTGACAAGTGTATTAGGTGTGTTGGGGACACAAGAGACTTCTTGTATCGTAATTGCAGGGTTGCTTGAGAGGGATATCTCTGACCTCTACCTCCCTGAGTTCGATAAACCTTGGGTGATCCACTTAAGGGAAACTTACTGCTGTTCTACAAACCTCTGCTCTTGGAGGCCCAACACTGTCTACAGTAATAGAAGCGTGCATAGACATCAAGCTATTTTCTTGCGCCGTTGCCGGGGAGGTAAGGTAAAAGGTATTCACATCCTCCGACTACTAAGCTATTTCCTAGCACTGTTGCCGGTGTGTGAGTGCTCGAAGATATTTCCTTTAGATCCTGCAATTATATCTTTTTGTTTCTTGTTTTCACTAGTTAGGCTTAATGGAAAACAACAACAAAATGAGAGATCTTTATGAACTTTATCTTGAATTAGGACATGATGTGTTTGAAGAGAGAATTAAAAAACCCATGGAACTTTATATGCATGCTAATGGGAATGTTATTAGTATGAATGCTTTGAACACCATTGTTGCTAATGCTATGGAAAATTCTAAGCTTGGGGAAGCTGGTTTTGATGAGCATGATATTTTTAGTCCCCCAAGTTTTGAGGAGAAAATTTTCTTTGATGATACTTTACCTCCTATTTATGATGATTATAATGATAGTGATATTTTGGTGCCACCTACTATGGAGGATAAAGGTTATTATGATTATACCATGCCTGCAATTTATGATGATATTTTTAGTCCACCTACTATTGAGGAGAAAATTAATTATGATTACAATATGCCTCCTATATATGATGATTATGCTGATGAGAATAATAATGATAGCTATCTTATCGAATTTGCTCCCACTACAATTAATAGTAATGACTATGCTTATGTGGAGAGTAATAATTTTATGCATGTAGCTCATGATAAGAATATTTCATGTGATAGTTATATTGTTGAGTTTGTTCATGATGCTACTGAAAGTTATTATGAGAGAGGGAAACATGATTATATGCATCTTAATAATATTAAGTTTCCCCTCTTTATGTTGAGAATCTTGAAGTTGCGCTTGTGTTGCCTTCCTACGCTTATTGCATTATGTTTACATGACTTGTTTATTTACAAGATTCCTTTTCATAGGAAGTGGGTTAGGCTTAAATGTGTTTTGAATTTTCTTCTTGATTCTCTCTTTTACTTCAACTCTTATTTCTTGCGCGAGCATCATTAAAATCACTGAGCCCATCTTAATGGCTATAAAGAAAGCACTTCTTGGGAGATAACCCATGTATGTTTTTATTACTGTTTTGTTGAGTCTTGGAAGTTGTTACTACTGTAGCAACCTCTCCTTATCTTTATTATTGCATTGTTGTGCCAAGTAAAGTCTTTGATAGTAGGGTTGATACTAGATTTGTATTACTGCGCAGAAACAGATTTCTTACTGTCACGAAATTGAGCAGCCCCGTCTGTAGGTAACTCAGAAAAATCTGCCAATTTACGTGCGTGATCCTCAGATATGTACGCAACTTTTATTCAATTTGAGCTTTTTCATCTGAGCAAGTTAAGTGCCCCAGAAAAATTCGTCTTTACGGACTGTTCTGTTTTGACAGATTCTGCCTTTTATTTCGCATTGCCTCTTTTGCTATGTTGAAAGGATTTCTTTGTTCCATTAACTTCCAGTAGCTTTGGGAAATGTCCAGAAGTGTTAAGAATGATTGTGTTACCTCTGAAAATGTGAATTTTTGATTATGCACTAACCCTCTAATGAGTTTGTTTCGAGTTTGGTGTGGAGGAAGTTTTCAAGGGTCAAGAGAGGAGGATGATATACTATGATCAAGAAGAGTGAAAAGTCTAAGCTTGGGGATGCCCCGTGGTTCATCCCTGCATATTTCAAGAAGACTCAAGCATCTAAGCTTGGGGATGCCCAAGGCATCCCCTTCTTCATCGACAACTTATCAGGTCACCTCTAGTGAAACTATATTTTTATTCCGTCACATCTTATGTACTTTACTTGGAGCGTATGTGTGTTTTTATTTTCGTTTTGTTATTTTCATTCTCTGAATAAATTCATGCTTATGTGGGAGAGAGACACGCTCCGCTTTTTCATATGAACACTAGTGTTCTTCGCTTTTACTTTTAACATTCATGGCGGAGTTGAAAACCGCTTCGTTAATTGCTATTTGGTTGGAAACAGAAAATGCTTCATGTGGTAAATGGTATATGGACTTGAATAATTTGATACTTGGCAATTGTTTTGAGCTCTCTTAGATCATGTTTAAGCTATTGCATCATGTACTTTGCACCTATTAATGAAGAACTACCATAGAGCTTGTTGAAATTTGGTTTGCATGATTGGTCTCTCTAAGGTCTAGATATTTTCTGGTGAAGTGTTTGAACAACAAGGAAGACAAGTGTAGAGTCTTATAATGCTTGCAATACATTCTTATGTAAGTTTTGCTGTATCGGTTCATACTTGTGTTTGCTTCAAACAACCTTGCTAGCCAAAGCCTTGTACTGAGAGGGAATGCTTCTCGTGCATCCAAAACCTTGAGCCAAAACCTATGCCATGTGTGTCCACCATATCTACCTACTATGTGGTATTTTCTGTCATTCCAAGTAAATACTTCATGTGCTACCTTTAAACAATTCAAAAGCTATTATCTCTTATTTGTGTCAATGTTTTATAGCTCATGAGGAAGTATGTGGTGTTTATCTTTCAACCTTGTCATTTACTTCGACGGACTTTCACCAATGGACTAGTGGCATATCCGCTTATCCAATAATTTTGCAAAAAGAGCTGGCAATGGGGTGCCCAGCCCCAATTAATTAACTTGCATTA
Organism: Lolium rigidum; assembly: GCF_022539505.1. Taxonomy (NCBI): domain Eukaryota; kingdom Viridiplantae; phylum Streptophyta; class Magnoliopsida; order Poales; family Poaceae; genus Lolium; species Lolium rigidum. The sequence goes on from NC_061508.1 coordinate 89,695,740, forward strand.
ATAATTCTCTTCACATGCTTTGCCCTGATCTATCAGTAAGCAACTTAATTTTGCAAATAGACACTCCTCCATGGTATGTGAATGTTGGAAGGCACCCGAGTATTCGGTTAGCCATGGCTTGTGTAAGCAAAAGGTTGGGAGGAGTGTCATCAATAATGAAACTAAAATACATGTGTAAACAAAAGAGAAGAGGGATGATCTACCTTGCTGGTATAGATAACGTCCTTCATGGGAGCCGCTCTTGAAAGTCTGGTTGATAAGGTAGTTAGAGTACCCGCTACCATTCGTTGACAACAACAAACACCTCTCAAAACTTTACTTTTATGCTCTCTATATGATTTCAAAACTTAAAAAGCTCTAGCACATGATTTAATCCCTGCTTCCCTCTGCGAAGGGCCTTTCTTTTACTTTATGTTGAGTCAGTTTACCTACTTCCTTCTATCTTAGAAGCAAACACTTGTGTCAACTGTGTGCATTGATTCCTACATACTTGCTGATACGTCTCAAACGTATCTATAATTTCTTATGTTCCATGCTTGTTTTATGACAATACCTACATGTTTTATACACACTTTATGTCATTATTATGCATTTTCCGGAACTAACCTATTGACAAGATGCCGAAGTGCCAGTTCTTGTTTTCTCGCTGTTTTTGGTTTCGGAAATCCTAGTAAGGAAATATTCTCGGAATCGGACGAAATCAATGCCCGAGCATCCTATTTTTCCACGAAGCTTCCGGAACACCCGAGAGCCGGCGGAGGGGGCCACAGGGGCCACCGGATGACGGGGTGGTGCGGCCGGGGCCCGGGCCGTGCCCCCTATTGTGTCACCGCCTCGTCGGCCTTCCGACTCCGCCTCTTCGCCTATTTAAAGGTCCCTGACCTAAATCTTCGATACGGAAAAGCCACGGTACGAGAAACCTTCCAGAGCCGCCGCCATCGCGAAGCCAAGATCTGGGGGACAGGAGTCTCTGTTCCGGCACGCCGCCGGGATGGGGAAGTACCCCCGGAAGGCTTCCCCATCGACACCACCGCCATCTTCATCAACGATGCTGTCTCCCATGAGGAGGGAGTAGTTCTCCCTCGAGGCTAAGGGTTGTACCGGTAGCTATGTGGTTCATCTCTCTCTCCCATGTGATCTTTATGTGATCATGAGCTTTGTGATCTAGTTGAATATCATCTATGTGCTACTCTAGTGATGTTATTAAAGTAGTCTATTCCTCCTTCATGATGTAATGTGGACGGTGTGTGCATCATGTAGTACTTGGCGTAGGTTATGCTTGTGATCTCTTGTAGATTGTGAAGTTAACTATTACTATGATGGTATTGATGTGATTTATTCCCCCTTTCATAGCTAATGTTGACAGGCGCATGCTATGTTAGTACTCGGTATAATTGCGTTGGTCTATCATGCACTCTAAGGTTATTTAAATATGAACATCGAATGTTGTGGAGCTTGTTAACTCCGGCATTGAGGTGCTCTTGTAGCCCTACACAATGAATGGTGTTTGTCATCCAACAAGAGAGTGTAGAGAAAGTAGTATTTGTTTATTCAGTTATGTGATCAATGTTGAGAGTGTCCACTAGTGAAAGTATGATCCCTAGGCCTTGTTTCCAATACTGCAATCATCGCTTATTTACTGTTTTACTGCATCTTTACTTCCTGCAATATTACTACCATCAACTGCACGCCAGCAATCACTTTTCTGGCGCCGTTACTACTGCTCATATTCATTCATACCACTTGTATTTCACTATCTCTTCGCCGAACTAGTGCACCTATACATCTGACAAGTGTATTAGGTGTGTTGGGGACACAAGAGACTTCTTGTATCGTGATTGCATGGTTGCTTGAGAGGAATATCTTTGACCTCTTCCTCCACGAGTTCGATAAACCTTGGGTGATCCACTTAAGGGAAACTTGCTGCTTGTTCTACAAACCTTTGCTCTTGGAGGCCCAACACTCGTCTACAAGAATAGAAGACCCGTAGACATCAAGCACTTTTACAGCGCCGTTGCCGGGGAGGAAAGGTAAAAGGCACTCATACTCCGGTCCCAGGTAACTAAGTACTTTTCTGTTGCCGTTGTGTGTGTGCTCGAAGCTATTTCCTTTAGATCCTGCAATTGCATCTTTTTGTTTCTTGTTTACACTAGTTAGGCCTAATGGAAAACAACACAATGAGAGATCTTTATGAACTTTATCTTGAATTAGGACATGATGTGTTTGAAGAGAGAATTAAAAAACCCATGGAACTTTATATGCATGCTAATGAGAATGTTATTAGTATGAATGCTTTGAACACCATTGTTGCTAATGCTATGGAAAATTCTAAGCTTGGGGAGGTCGGTTTTGATGAAAATGATCTCTTTAGCCCTCCGGGTATTGAGAAGAAAGTTTATGTTGATTATGATATGCCTCCCATATATGATGATTATAATGATAGTGGTCTTCTGGTGCCGCCTACTATGGAGGATAAAGTTTATTATGATTATATTATGCCTCCTACACTTGATGAGAATAATAATGATATCTACTTTGTTGAATTTGCTCCCACTACAACTAATAAAATTGATTATGCTTATGTGGAGAGTAATGATACTTTTATGCATGTGAATAAGAATGCTTTATGTGATACTTATATTGTTGAGTTTGTTCATGATGCCTCTGAAAGTTATTATGAGAGAGGAAAATATGGTTGTAGAAATTTTCGTGTTACTAAAACACCTCTCTTTTTGCTGAAAATCTTGAAGTTACACTCGTTTTATCTTTCTATGCTTGTTGCATTATGCTTCATGAATTTGTTTATTTACAAGATTCCTTTTCATAGGAAATGGGTTAGACTTAAAAGTGTTTCTAATTTGCTTCTTGATGCTCTCTTTTGCTTCAACTCTTATTTCTTAGGAGTGCATCATTAAAATTGCTGAGTCCATCTAAATGGCTATAAAGAAAACACTTCTTGGGAGATAACCCATATTTTTATTTTGCTACTGTTTTGTTGTGTCTTGGAAGTTGTTACTACTGTAGCAACCTCTCCTTATCTTTATTTTATTGCATTGTTGTGCCAAGTAAAGTCTTTGATAGTAAAGTCAATACTAGATTTGGATTACTTGCGTAGAAACAGATTTACGTACGTCACGAATTTGGGCAGGATTCTCTGTAGGTAACTCAGAAAAATCTGCCAATTTACGTGCGTGATCCTCAGATATGTACGCAACTTTCATTCAATTTGAGCATTTTCATCTGAGCAAGTCCAGTGCCTCTAAAAAATTCGTCTTTACGGACTGTTCTGTTTTGACAGATTCTGCCTTTTATTTCGCATTGCCTCTTTTGCTGTGTTTGCTGGATTTCTTTGTTCCATTAACTTTCAGTAACTTTGGGCAATGTCCAGAAGTGTTAAGAATGATTGTGTTATCTCTGAACATGTGAATTTTTGATTATGCACTAACCCTCTAATGAGTTTGTTTCGAGTTTGGTGTGGAGGAAGTTTTCAAGGGTCAAGAGAGGAGGATGATATACTATGATCAAAAAGAGTGAAAAGTCTAAGCTTGGGGATGCCCCCGTGGTTCATCCCTGCATATTTCAAGAAGACCCAAGCGTCTAAGCTTGGGGATGCCCAAGGCATCCCCTTCTTCATCGACAACTTATCAGGTTTCTTCTCTTGAAACTATATTTTTATTCGGTCACATCTTATGTACTTTACTTGGAGCGTCTGTTTGTTTTTGTTTATGTTTGAATAAGTTCATCCTTGTGTGGGAGAGAGACACGCTCCGCTGGTTCGTATGAACACATGTGTTCTTAGCTTTATTCTTAATGTTCATGGCGAAGGTTGAAACTGCTTCGTTCATTGCTATTTGGTTGGAAACAGAAAATGCTGCATGTGGTAATTGGTATAATGTCTTGAATAATTTGATACTTGGCAATTGTTGTGCTCATATAGATCATGTTTAAGCTCTTGCATCATGTACTTTGCACCTATTAATGAAGAACTACATAGAGCTTGTTAAAATTTGGTTTGCATGATTGGTCTCTCTAAGTCTAGATATTTTCTGGTTAAGGTGTTTGAACAACAAGGAGACGATGTAAAGTCTTATAATGCTTACAATATGTTTATATGTGAGTCTTGCTGCACCATTTTATACTTGAGTTTCCTTCAAACAACCTTGCTAGCCTAGCCTTGTATTGAGAGGGATTCTTCTCGTGCATCCAAATCCTTGAGCCAAAAACTATGCCATTTGTGTCCACCATACCTACCTACCACATGGTATTTCTCTGCCATTCCAAAGTAAATTACTTGAGTGCTACCTTTAAAATTCTATTCTTTGCCTTTACAATACATAGCTCATGGGAAAATAGCCTTAAAACTATTTTGGTATTGAATATGTTGCTATGTATCTTATTTCTTATAAGTTGCTTGTTGAGCGGTAACCATGTTTCTGGGGACGCGATCAACTTTTACACCTTTGTTGAATATCATGTGAGTTGCTATGCATGTTTGTCTTGTCTGAAGTAAGGGCGATTTTCATGATCAAATGGTTTGAGTATGCATATTGTTAGAGAAGAACATTGGGCCGCTAACTAAAGCCATGAATCATGGTGGAAGTTTCAGTTTGGACACAAAACCTCAATGAGAATATTATCTGTTGTTGAATGCTTAAGCATTAAAAGAGGAGTCCATTATCTGTTGTCTATGTTGTCCCGGTATGGGTGTCTAAGTTGAGAATGATCAAAAGCGAGAAATCCAATGCGAACCTTCTCCTTAGGCCCTTGTACGAGCGGCATAGAGGTACCCCTTTGTGACACTTGGTTGAAACATATGCTATGCAATGATAATCCGTGTTAATCCAAGCTAATTAGGACAAGGTGCGAGCACTATTAGTATACTATGCATGAGGCTTGCAACTTATAGGATGTCTTATACATAACACATATGCTTTATTACTACCGTTGACAAAATTGTTTCTATGTTTTCAAAATGAAAAGCTCTAGCACAAAAATAGTAATCCATGCTTCCCTCTGCGAAGGGCCATTCTTTTACTTTATGTTGAGTCAGTTTACCCACTTCTTTCTATCTTAGAAGCAAACACTTGTGTCAACTGTGTGCATTGATTCTTACATGTTTACTTATTGCACTTGTTATATTACTTTGTGTTGACAACTATCCATGAGATATACATGTTACAAGTTGAAAGCAATTGCTGAAACTTAATCATCCTTTGTGTTGCTTCAATACCTTTTACTAAGAATTTATTGCTTATGAGTTAACTGTTATGCAAGTCTTATTGATGCTTGTCTTAAAAGTACTATTCATGAAAAGTCTTTGCTATATGATTCAGTTGTTTACTCATTGTTTTCATCATTGCTTTGAATCGCTGCATTCATCTCATATGCTTTACAATAATGTTGATCAAGATTATGTTGGTAGCATGTCACTTAAGAAATTATCATTGTTATCGTTTACCTACTCGAGGGCGAGTAGGAACTAAGCTGGGGATGCTTGATACGTCACAAACGTATCTATAATTTCTTATGTTCCATGCTTGTTTTATGACAATACCTACATGTTTTATACACACTTTATGTCATTATTATGCATTTTCCGGAACTAACCTATTGACAAGATGCCGAAGTGCCAGTTCCTGTTTTCTGCTGTTTTTGGTTTCAGAAATCCTAGTAAGGAAATATTCTCGGAATCGGACGAAATCAATGCCCAGCATCCTATTTTTCCACGAAGCTTCCAGAACACCCGAGAGCCAGCAGAGGGGGGCCAAAGGGCCACCAGATGACAGGGTGGCGCAGCCAGGGCCTGGGCCACGCCCCCCTATTGTGTCACCGCCTCGGCAGCCTTCCGACTCCGCCTCTTCGCCTATTTAAAGGTCCCTGACCTAAATCTTCGATACGGAAAAGCCACGGTACGAGAAACCTTCCAGAGCCGCCGCCATCGCGAAGCCAAGATCTGGGGGACAGGAGTCTCTGTTCCGGCACGCCGCCGGGACGGGGAAGTGCCCCCGGAAGGCATCCCCATCGATACCACCGCCATCTTCATCAACGCTGCTATCTCCCATGAGGAGGGAGTAGTTCTCCCTCGAGGCTAAGGGCTGTACCGGTAGCTATGTGGTTCATCTCTCTCTCCCATGTGATCTTTATGTGATCATGAGCTTTGTGATCTAGTTGAATATCATCTATGTGCTACTCTAGTGATGTTATTAAAGTAGTCTATTCCTCCTTCATGATGTAATGTGGACAGTGTGTGCATCATGTAGTACTTGGCGTAGGTTATGATTGTGATCTCTTGTAGATTGTGAAGTTAACTATTACTATGATGGTATTGATGTGATTTATTCCCCCTTTCATAGCTAATGTTGATAGGCGCATGCTATGTTAGTACTCGGTATAATTGCGTTGGTCTATCATGCACTCTAAGGTTATTTAAATATGAACATCGAATGTTGTGGAGCTTGTTAACTCCGGCATTGAGGTGCTCTTGTAGCCTGATGACCCACAAGTATAGGGGATCGCAACAGTCTTCGCGGGAAGTAAAACCCAATTTATTGATTCGACACAAG
>NC_061508.1:89702402-89724969 GCF_022539505.1 Lolium rigidum
AAGTAACATCGAGAGATGAAGCATCAACATCATAATTTGTTCTAATAATAGAATCATAAGGTAACTTCATTCTCTTTCTAGGGAAGTGTTCCATACCTTTCTTGAGAGGAAATTGATATTTTATATTACCTTCCCTCATATCAATAATAGCACCAACAGATTCAAGAAAAGGTCTTCCCAATATAATTGGACAAGATGCATTGCATTCAATATCCAAGACAACAAAATCAACGGGAACAAGATTATTGTTAACGGTAATGCGAACATTATCAACTTTACCCAAAGGTTTCTTTGTAGAATGATCAGCAAGATTAACATCCAAATAACAATTTTTCAGTCGGTGGCAAGTCAAGCATATTATAGATTTTCTTCGGCATAACGAAATACTTGCACCAAGATCACATAAAGCATTACAATCAAAATCTTTAACCTTCATCTTAATGATGGGCTCCCAACCATCTTCTAGCTTTTTAGGAATAGAGGCTTCGCGCTCTAGTTTCTCTTCTCTAGCTTTTATGAGAGCATTTGTAATATGATGCGTGAAAGCCAAATTTATAGCACTAGCATTAGGACTTTTAGCAAGTTTTTGCAAGAACTTTATAACTTCAGAGATGTGGCAATCATCAAAATTCAAACCATTATAATCTAAAGCAATGGGATCATCATCCCCAATGTTGGAAAAAATTTCACAAAGCCTTTATCGCGAGTGCTTCAGCGGTTTTAGCAGTTTCAGGCAGTTTTTCGCGCTTTGCATTAGAAGTGGAAACATTGCTAACACCAATTCTTTTATTAGTATGAGTAGGAGGTGCAGAAACATGTGTAGCATTAGCATTACTAGTGGTGGTAATAGTCCAAACTTTAGCTATATTCTTCTCTTTAGCTAGTTTTTCATTTTCTTCTCTATCCCACCTAGCACGCGAGCTCAGCCATTAATCTTATATTCTCATTAATTCTAACTTGGATGGCATTTGCTGTAGTAACAATTTTATTTTCAATATCCCTATTAGGCATAACTTTTGATTTCAAAAGATCAACATCGAGGCAAGACTATCAACTCTAGAAACAAGAATATCAATTTTATTGAGCTTTTCCTCAACGAGATTTGTTAAAGGCAGTTTGTGTACTAATAAATTCTTTAAGCATGGCTTCAAGTCCAGGGGGTGTATTCCTATTATTGTTGTAAGAATTCCCATAAGAATTAGCATAACCGTTACCATTATTATAAGGATATGGCCTATAGTTATTACTAGAATTGTTCCGATAAGCATTGTTGTTGAAATTATTATTTTTAATGAAGTTTACATCAACATGTTCTTCTTGTGCAACCAATGAAGCTAACGGAACATTATTAGGATCAACATTAGTCCTATCATTCGCAAGCATAGACATAATAGCATCAACCTTATCATTCAAGGAAGAGGATTCTTCAACAGAATTTACCTTCTTACCTTGTGGAGCTCTTTCCGTGTGCCATTCAGAGTAATTAATCATCATATTATCAAGAAGCTTTGTTGCTTCACCAAGAGTGATGGACATAAAGGTACCTCCAAGTAGCTGAATCCAATAAATTCCGCGAAGAAAAATTTAGTCCTGCATAGAAGGTTTGGATGATCATCCAAGTAGTCGGTCCATGGGTTGGGCAATTTTTAACTCGGAGATTTCATTCTTTCCCAAGCTTGAGCAACATGTTCAGTATCTAATTGTTTAAAATTCATTATGCTACTCCTCAAAGATATAATTTTAGCAGGGGGATAATATCTACCAATAAAAGCATCCTTGCATTTAGTCCATGAATCAATACTATTCTTAGGCGAGAGATAGCAACCAATCTTTAGCTCTTCCTCTTAATGAGAAAGGGAACAATTTTAGTTTAATAATATCACCATCTACATCTTTATATTTTTGCATTTCGCATAGTTCAACAAAATTATTAAGATGGGCAGCAAGCATCATCGAACTAATTCCAAAAAATTGATTGTTCATAACAAGATTCGATAGAAACGGTGTTTAATTTCAAAGAATTCTCGCTGTAGTAGCGGGTGGAGCAATAGGTGTGCATAGGAAATCATTATTATTTGTGCTAGTGAAGTCACACAACTTAGTATTTTCAGGGTTGGCCATTTTAGCAATAGTAAATAAAGCAAACTAGATAAAGTAAATGCAAGTAAACTAATTTTTTTGTGTTTTTGATATAGAGTGCAAGACAAGTAAATAAAGTAAAACTAGCAACTAATTTTTTTGTATTTTGATTTAGTGCAGCAAACAAAGTAGTAAATAAAATAAAGCAAGACAAAAACAAAGTAAAGAGATTGAGAAGTGGAGACTCCCCTTGCAGCGTGTCTTGATCTCCCGGCAACGGCGCCGGAAAAGAGCTTGATGGCGTGTATTTCACACGTTCGTTGGGCAACCCCAAGAGGAAGGTATGATGCGCACAGCAACAAGTTTTCCCTCGAGAAAGAAACCAAGGTTTATCGAACCAGGAGGAGCCAAGAAGCACGTTGAAGGTTGATGGCGGCGGGATGTAGTGCGGCGCAACACCGAGATTCCGGCGCCAACGTGGAACCTGCACAACACAACCAAAGTACTTTGCCCCAACGAAACGGTGAGGTTGTCAATCTCACCGGCTTGCTGTAACAAAGGATTAACCGTATTGTGTGGAAGATGATTGTTTGCAGAGAAAACAGTAAAACAAGTATTGCAGTAGATTGTATTTCAGTAAAGAGAATTGGACCGGGGTCCACAGTTCACTAGAGGTGTCTCTCCCATAAGACGAACAGCATGTTGGGTGAACAAATTACAGTTGGGCAATTGACAAATAAAGAGAGCATGACCATGCACATACATATTATGATGAGTATAGTGAGATTTAATTGGGCATTACGACAAAGTACATAGACCGCCATCCAACCGCATCTATGCCTAAAAAGTCCACCTTCGAGTTATCATCCGAACCCCTCCAGCATTAAGTTGCTAAACAACAGACAATTGCATTAAGTATGGTGCGTAATGTAATCAACAACTACATCCTTAGACATAGCATCAATGTTTTATCCCTAGTGGCAACGAGCACAACACAACCTTAGAACTTTCTCGTCATCGTCCCGAGTGTCAATGCGGCATGAACCCACTATCGAGCATAAGTACTCCCTCTTGGAGTTAAAAGCATCTACTTGGCCAGAGCATCTACTAATAACGGAGAGCATGCAAGATCATAAACAACACATGTATAACTTTGATAATCAACATAACAAGTATTCTCTATTCATCGGATCCCAACAAACGCAACATATAGAATTACATATAGATGATCTTGATCATGATAGGCAGCTCACAAGATCCGACAATGATAGCACAATGGGGAGAAGACAACCATCTAGCTACTGCTATGGACCCATAGTCCAGGGGTAGACTACTCACTCATCACTCCGGAGGCGACCATGGCGGTGTAGAGTCCTCCGGGAGATGATTCCCCTCTCCGGCGAGGGTGCCGGAGGCGATCTCCGGGATCCCCCGAGATGGGATCGGCGGCGACGGCGTCTCAGTAATGTTTTCCGTATCGTGGCTCTCGGTACCGGGGGTTTCGTCACGGAGGCTTTAAGTAGGCGGAAGGGCAAGTCGAGAGGCGGCACGGGGGGCCACACCACGTGGCCGCGCGGCCAAGGGGGGGCCGCGCCGCCCTAGGGTTTGGCTCCCCCGTGGCCCCTCTTCGTCTCGTCTTCGGTCTTCCGGAAGCTTCGTGAGAAAATAGGCCTCTCGGGCTTTTATTTCGTCCAATTCCGAGAATATTTCTTTACAAGGATTTCGAAACCAAAACATAGCAGAAAACAAGAATCGGCACTTCGGCATCTTGTTAATAGGTTAGTTCCAGAAAATGCACTAATATGACATAAAGTGTGCATAAAACATGTAGATAACATCAATAATGTGGCATGGAACACAAGAAATTATCGATACGTTGGAGACGTATCAGCTATCATGTTAGATCTTGTGAGCTGCCTATCATGATCAAGATCATCTATTTGTAATCCTTCATGTTGTGTTTGTTGGGATCCGATGAATATTGAATACTATGTCAAGTTGATTATCAATCTATCATATATCTTATTTATGTTCTTGCATGCTCTCCGTTGCTACTAGAGGCTCTGGCCAAGTTGATACTTGTGACTCCAAGAGGGGGTATTTATGCTCGATAGTGGGTTCATGCCTCCATTAAATGCGGGACGAGTGACGAAAGTTCTAAGGTTGTGGATGTGCTGTTGCCACTAGGGATAAAACATCGATGCTTTGTCTAAGGATATTTGTGTTGATTACATTACGCACCATACTTAATGCAATTGTCTGTTGTTTACAACTTAATACCGGAGGGGGTTCGGATGATAACCTGAAGGTGGACTTTTTAGGCATAGATGCATGCTGGATAGCGGTCTATGTACTTTGTCGTAATGCCCTGATTAAATCTCATAGTACTCATCATGATATATGTATGTGCATTGTTATGCCTTCTTTATTTGTCAATTGCCCAACCGTAATTTGTTCACCCAACATCTGCTATCTTATGGGAGAGACACCGCTAGTGAACTGTGGACCCCGGTCCTATTCTTTACATCTGAAATACAAACTGCTGCAATTGTTCTTTACTGTTCTTCGCAAACAACCATCATCATCCACACTATACATCTAATCCTTTGTTTACAGCAAACCGGTGAGATTGACAACCTCGCTGTTACGTTGGGGCAAAGTTCTGCGATTGTGTTGTGCAGGTTCCACGTTGGCGCCGGAATCCCTGGTGTTGCGCCGCACTACACTCCTCCGCCATCAACCTTCAACGTGCTTCTTGACTCCTACTGGTTCGATAAACCTTGGTTTCTTACCGAGGGAAACTTGCTGATGTACGCATCACACCTTCCACTTGGGGTTCCCAACGGGCGTGTGCTTTACGCGTCATCAAGCTAAATTTCCGGCGCCGTTGCCGGGGAGATCAAGACACGCCTGCAAGGGAGTCTCCACTTCCAATCTCTTTACTTTGTTTTTGTCTTGCTTTACTTTATTTACTCGCTTTGTTTGCTGCACTTATATCAAAACACAAAAAAATTAGTTGCTAGTTTTACTTTATTTACTGTCTTGTTCTCCATATTAAAAACACAAAAAAATTAGTTACTTGCACTTTACTTTTGTTACCATGTCTAGCTCTGCACATGTTACTTCTTCACCGGAGGAATTAGTCTTCACTTTTAAACAAGGGGATGAGGAGAGTTTTAAAGATGCTAGTTCCAGAATTTTTGATTCTTATCGTAAAGCTGAACCTCAAATGACTCTAAGTTTGCTCCTTAGTAACTTTTATTTTGGGCTTATGATTCGCTATAGATATGCCTTGGATGCTGTAGTGGGAGGAGATTTCCTTCATTGCGATGGGGATCAAGCTTTTAATGCCATAAAAAAATTGGTTGCATCACATAGTTGAGCTAATAACTTTGATTCAGCTCTTATTAGCATTTATAATAGATTAAACACTCTTGAGACAAGTGCATCTTGCTTGGAAAAAAATTATAGTTATGTTCGTAACCGTCTTGATCAAGTTTTGGTGAACTCTGGACCTTCAATATGGGACCCTACTATTAAAGTTGTTATAGGTGGTGAAACTTTTCATGCCAATTGTGATATTATGTCTGAATTTTGCCTTATGCCTAAGAGTATTTATGAATCTTTGACACTTTGGGGACTCGTTGAAGGGGAGAAGGAATAACTCTTATTGATAACTCTGTTATAATTCCTAAGGGAATAGCCGAGGGTGTGCATACAACCATTCTTGGAAGAACAATATCCACTGATTATCTTGTTATTGAATGTGTAGGAACAGGACAAATCACACTCGGAAGATCCCTGCAGAAACTATTGGGAGCAGTCATAGATGTGCTTTACGCGTCATCAGCCGCCTCCGCCATGGACGTTGCGGCTCCCGTGGAGGGCGGCGGCGAGCGCGACGGTGCGGGAGGCGGCGGGTTGGGCGACGCGGAGGTGGTGGTGGTGGGCAGCGAAGACGACATGACCGAACGAGGACAATTTGATACCAAATTGGTAGAACCAGCGTGTCTACCCGGTCTAGGGCGGAGATTGTAGGGGAAGGAAGGGGCGGTGTGCATGCGGAGGCGAGGGCGCCGGCGCCAAGGTGCCGTCGCGCGGCTTGGGAGAGGCGGCGGCGCAAGGCGAAGGCGACGGCTAGGGTTTGGGACTCCGACTCCTTGAGGAGTCGGCAACAAAATATGTTTATTGCTTGATTGTTCTGGTCGATTACAACTCGTATATACAAGAGAAATCTGCTGATGGGCTAAGCCCCTAAGGAGATCATTTTGAAGAGGTTACTGGGGCGGGCTACAGATATTACCATTGAACACTAAATCATTCCGAGCAAGCCAAATGGACCAGAGGAGTGCCCCAATCGCTGCCCACGCACTGTAATTGGAGCGCACAATGGGAGATTTCAGACCCATGCTAGCAAAGTCATCAAAACTTTGACAGAGATAATTCAAGAACAGAAAGGATCGCATTGCATATTCAAAATCAGATCGGTAAAAACTCAAAAAGAAATATCAGATCGGTAGATTGCACGATGGCCTAATGAACATGATTTGACAGAGATCTACTTCCTCCTCCGTCCAACGCTGAGCCACACCCTGACCATGGAAGGAGAGGCAATGTTGTACGCAAGTACAACGAGACCGCAACACCTCTGCTGTGCGCCTGTGCTCCATCACAACAGGTTGGAAACTTGGAACTTGGCGCGTAACTGATTCTATTGAAATTCAAAAGCCCGCCCAAACTTTTGGTGTGCAAAAATTCCTGGTACCAAAAGTTAAATCTTAATCTGAGATCGAGAAAACTCTTGAGCAGACAAATGAGGACAGACAGGATTCTGAAGAGAACAATAGATCAGACAGGAGATTCTAAAATAGTTCAAACCAAAGGTTCAGAATCTGAATCCTACACTGAAACAAAAATAAGTCCGTAAACATGCTCATGGTAGTAGTATACCCCCAGACACAGATTGAAACTGGCACGACTCAGATAGTCAGATTGAACAAGCAACTGATTCTAAACTGAAAGTCCGCCCAATTCTTTCATGTGCAAAATTTTCCAGTATCGAAATTTAAATCTAAATCACAGAAAGCACATAGATCACATCACTTCGAAAGTTCAGAACCTGAAACCTACAATGAAACCAAAACAAAGTCACGCAAACAAGCTCGTATTGGTAAGAAATGATATATCCCAGATTGAAACAGCCATCAGTCAGATTCGAAGCGAGGATAACATTTCTTCAGATTGGAACGGTAGGGATGTTCTACAGGAAGCAAATTTCTTACAAGACGACATGCTCAGCACAAATTCAGAAGTCTAGCTACAGAGTACTAGCGATTTCACCTAAAGACGAAACAGAATAGAGGATGCACCCTCCGAGAACACAAACGCAGCAGCCTAGGCGGAAGTGAACTTGGTGACGGCCTTGGTGCCCTCGGAGACGGCGTGCTTGGCGAGCTCGCCGGGGAGGACGAGGCGGACGGAGGTCTGGATCTCCCGGGACGTGATGGTGGGCTTCTTGTTGTAGCGCGCGAGCTTGGCGGACTCGCCGGCGAGCTTCTCGAAAATATCGTTGATGAAGGAGTTCATGATGGACATGGCCTTGGAGGAGATGCCGATGTCCGGGTGCACCTGCTTCAGCACCTTGAAGATGTAGATCTTGTAGGTCTCGACGGACTTCTTGGCCTTCTTCTTGCCCTTCTTGCCCTCGCCGCCCTCCTTGGCCGCCGTCTTCCCCGCCGGCAGCCGCTTCTCCGCCTTGGGCTTCTTGCCGGCCGGGGCCTTCTCCGCCGCGGGCTCCTCCTCCACGGGCTTCTTCGTCGCCGGCTTCTTCTCCGCCTTGGGGGGCATGGGTGGTGCTGGTATCTCCGGAGAGGGAGGTGCGGCGGTGGGGGTTCTCGCCGGAAGGCGGAGGGAAGAGTGGGGAATTGAGATGCCAGGAGACGATCGGGGGGCGGACGATTATATACGAGGAAGAGGTGGGCGCTGATTGGTGGAGGGGGGTGTGCCACGGATCGATTGCGCAAACTGATACCAGCCGTTCACCGCTCTTTGGATGGACGGCCAAGGTGCGTCTCGAGTCGGATCGCTAACGTCTCGCGAAAAGGTAGAGGCGGGAGGCGATTGGCTTCGGCGCGCGAGTGTACCAATTTTTTTTCATGTGCAAAATTTTCCAGTACCGAAAGTTAAATCTAAATCGGAGAAAACTACTACTACCTCTATACCGATTTAGGCCTCGTTCGGTTGCTCCCAGTCCGGCCGGTATTGGGCCACAATCCGCGTGGTTACACAGGTGTTGGGTCCCCGGGGGTTAAACACCGGCCCACGTCTAAAACGCGTTCGGTTAAACCGCGCCGGTTTTCTACACCGTCGGGTTTTGCCCCAAACCTCTCCATTCGACCGGTTTTTAGAAACACGAGGGTCGACCCGTGGATTTCATCCCGAGCGACGCGAGCGATACGAGCTTCCACGACACAGCGACAGCGGCGGCGGCGGCGGCGGCGGCGACGGCTTGACCGGAGGGGACGGTGGCCGGCTGGGCGAGAGCAACTCCACCACACACGCTTCCCTTCCTCGACGCTGAAGCCGCCACGGAGGCCGACCGAGGATCTCCGGCATCTCCTTCTTCCCCGCCTCCGGCGCCGGCCTGCAGAAGGTAATATTATCTCCTCCTCGTCCTCCCCTTCCCCTCTCTGTGTAACGTTAGGGATTGCTCGTGTTGGAAGGTGATAGGTTGTGGTAGGATCAGATCTTGTCCTCCTGGGTGTCTCCTGTCCCTTGCGACGCCGACCAGAAGTGATGTCCTTCATTACAAATGTTGAAATGAGGGCGATTGTAACTCCTGGCTGGCTACCAGCCTTTTGTATTCGAAATTTGTGATTAGGACTGAATGTTTGCACCTTGCAGTACAACATGCTTATCTGAATCTAAAGCTGATAGCTATACTGCATTTAACCAGCCCACACGATTTTTTTGTTCAATTTGGAAACTCATCTTTGCTTCCCAGGTCCTGTGGTCCTCTCTTATATTAAAATGAGATGCCAGTTCATTCATCAGTTAAATTAGCATTTATGCTATTGTTGGTTATTTGAGTTCTGTGGCCTGCTTATCACTGAATTTTGCAAAAGAAATGATACAACAGGCACTGCACCTAAAGAAGACTTGCTTTCATGGATCACGTCTTAGGCCAGCAAAAGGACCAGGAGATTGTTGTGAGGGCCTTAATTTACCAGTAGGCACTGAATTATGGATGAATTATTGTGAGGGCCTTAATTTACCAGTAGGCAACTGTATACTATTAGTACTTTCATAGCTGATTACAGAATCTAACAAGATATGGAGTTAACAATCACTGTGGACTGATTCTTGTGCCTGAGAAAATATGAAAGTTTTTAAAACTTGTAGTACCAAAATTGAGGAATGGGGATTTTTATTAGTACAACTTGACAAGTGTATACGTCCAGAAATAAGTGGCAGCTTTGTTTTTCTCTCTCTGCATATTAGTACCAAGAGTCCATAGTAAGCTATTTGTGGTATTTATACTTTCTGTGTTCTCTTTCTATTTGTGGTATTTAAACCTGCACTTTGTTCCTACTTAGTATCTCGAATTTGTTGTGGTATTTAAAACTGCAATCAAACTACTGCAACTATCCTAGATAGAGCAAGCAAACTATTGCAACCTGCTCTATATAGGATAGTATGTATAACATCAGTACTTATAAGTTTTTAATTAAAAGCAAATTCTGTTCATTAAATAACTAGTGGCCTTTTTATCTTTAGTTTTTTAATGGCTTTGAGAATTACGGATCGGATTAGGAAGAGAGAGGAGGAGGAAGAGGAGGAAGAGGAGGATGATGATGATATGATTCTATTTCTTTTACCAATGCTGCATCTGCTGGGTGAACCAAGGGAAAAAAAGCCCCGCCATACATCGACGATAAGAGGCGAGGAGGTTGTAAGCGACTTGCTGGAAGGGCACGTACAAAATTGCCGGGTAGCATTTAGGATGGAGGCCCACATCTTCAGGGCTTTGGCTAGTTTCCTTCGACGCGAGAGATTGGTGCGTGATACCAGACTTAGCGTCGAAGAGAAACTTGCAGCCTTTCTGTGGATGCTATCCCATAATTCCTCATACCAGGATCTCCAAGTACAGTTCAAGCATAGTAATGACACTTTCCATAACATCATGAATAACTTCTTCAACATCGTTCCTGCACTATCCAAGCACTTTCTGAAGCCTCCCAATCCAGCTCAAGTACACCCAAAGATCCGGAACAACCCAAGATTCTTTCCTTATTTTCAGGTTTTTGCTAAACTACTTCAGTCTAAATCATATAACCATGGAAATATATTCTTTTTCACATAGCAAATGATACTTTGTTGGTGTTCTTTGCAGAATTGTCTAGGAGCTATTGATGGGACTCATGTTCCCATGAACATTAATGGTGACATAGCCACACCATTTAGAAATAGGAAGGGAACACTCAGCCAGAACGTGATGGTGGTGTGTGACTTTGACCTGAACTTCACATTCATTTCTTGTGGTTGGGAGGGCTCGCGGCCGATGCTAGGGTTCTTAGGTCAGCAATTCGCAAAGGGTTTAGAGTACACGAGGGCAAGTTCTATCTTGTGGACGGTGGGTACGCAAATACTAAATTCTTTCTTGCTCCGTATCGTGGTGTTCGATACCATTTGAAGGAGTTTGGCCGTGGTCACCGAGCACCCCAAAACTACCAAGAACTGTTCAATCATCGCCATGCCGTGATACGGAATCATATTGAACGGGATTTGGGAATCTTAAAGAAGCGCTTCCCCATTCTCAAGGTTGGAACACATCACACAATACAAAACCAAGTCAAGCTACCGGCTGCTGTCTGCGAGTGTTGCATAACATCATCCGTATGCACAAGGGGGATGAGAGTTGGTTAGATAACCAAAGAGAACTCATACCTGCAGCAAACTATGTTGACCTACCTGATGGTGACCCCCCATAAAATCATCAAGTCAACCATGAAGGCGACCACCTTAGAGATACCATTGCGCAACAAATGTGGGCAGATTACCGACGTTAAGTAGTGATGTAATAAAGTAGTGACATCTGAACTTATTTGATGTAATAGGGTACCAAACTTTAACTTCTTCGTTTTGCATCTTGTTTGATGTAATAAAGTACCGAGACTTGAACTTCTTTTGTTTTGCATCTTGTTTGATGTAATAAAGTACCGAGACTTGTTTGATGTGAGATTTTTAAATTCTTATATGGTGAATAAATGTCCGTACTGCTTGTATCAATAATATTTGCGGGAGTCGCCATGTCGACCATGACGAATTTAAGACGATCTCCAAGGACGGGAACGCAAGGCGGTGGTGGGGTAACAAAAAAGAGGGGAACATCATCTAAAGGTGAGTGCATGTGTTCCTTTAATGTGATTGATGCTACTTGACTTCTTTATAATGTGTAGCTTACTGTGAACTTGACTTTTTTCTCAAACAGCTAGAGCCTCTTGGAATGCAGACCTAGAGAAGGCTCTTGTGGATTTGCTCCATGAGCACAATACTCCACAATATCGTGGGCAGAATGGATGGTCCACCGATGTTTGGAACAGGATTACCAACAAATTCCATGATAACCATCCATACAAGAATTACACAAAGGGTCAGATCCAAGACAAGGAGAAGGAGTTGAAGAGAGAGTACAAGATGCTCAAGGAGGCTAGACAGCGAGTGGGGTTTCATGGAATGAGAAACGGTGTATGATTGAAGCTGATCCGGAGTTGTGGGACAACCTCATCATTGTAAGATAGTTTGTATTGCTCCTTTCATGCTTATATTCATTCCTTCTAACAATATGCATCACTCATGTGTTCCTTTATATTGTGCGAGTCATTTCCTAAGATCGGGAAGTTCCGTAGCAACAAGGCTTTTCCCCTCTTTGATGCCTTGGGAGAGCTATATGATGGACATCTTGCCGAGGGAAACTACAACTTCACTTCCACTGAACCAACACAGCACACACAAGTGGAGGTCAATCCCGAGGTCAGTTACGTAGAGGCGACACATTCCCATCATGATATTGCGGAGACCGCGGTGGATGATACACAAGGAGGGATGCAAGAGGCTAGTATGATGGAGAACTTTGTTGGGAACGGGGAGGCTCAGCCCACGGTGCCTGCTTGCACCATCAACAAGTACTGAAAATGAACCCAAGAAGCGCCGGTCAAATGGAGATATTGCTTGCTATGATGGAGAAGTACATTGAGATCAAGACGAAGCAGGTCGAGAGCAAGCAAATCGCGAACATGGATGAGTACTCAATCAAGAAGCTGCGTGGCTCGGCTAAACACAATGGGATTGTCACGAGAGGATAAGGTCAAAGCCCTAAAAGTCTTTAAGAATGCTGACAATCGCGAGCTCTTCCTTTGCGTTGATATGGATACAGCTCTCATGTGGCTGCAAGGCGAAATGGCTTAGGAAAGGTAAACTCTCTTATTGTCTGCAATGTTCTGAATCACATGTATATACTGCTAGCTAGCTTGATGCTTAGGAACTGAATTTGTTTCTGAATTTGTTTCTGAATTCGTATGGAGTTGAGTGGTTCATTTCCGTGTGCTTAAAATTTGTGGTCTTGCTGCTTGCATCAGCTTTGGTGAAGTTAGAAAATGCATCCTATCCAAGTATTTTACAGTTTACAGTTTTAATTGCCCTTGATTACATCTGAAAGTATGCATTTGTTATGTGGCTTTACATCTGAAAGTTCTACTCTATGGCATGATGAATGCATGTCCAGTTGCTAATTTTATATAATGGTTGTCCAATAGCTAATTTTATGTAATAGGATGATGAATTGTTGTCCAGTAGCTAATATCAAATATCATTTGTCAAGTTTTCTGATTTAAGAAGTAACCTGAGAATTATTTTGTCATTAGTTTCTTTCTACAGGTAAAGTCACTTAAATTATCTTGAAGCTACAGTGATTGTTTTGTACTAGTATGAGTGGCTAGCAACTAGTCCTTTGATCATTTGTGTTTCATAGAACAAATTTTACCAACTAGCAATGTTCACCTGATGTACTACAGTCTTCCTGCCATTCATTGATGTAGTACATTGCTATTTTACCAAACCTGATAGTACACATTTGAGATAGAATAAGAGTGACACGATTTTGGAATAGCAA
Organism: Lolium rigidum; assembly: GCF_022539505.1. Classification (NCBI taxonomy): domain Eukaryota; kingdom Viridiplantae; phylum Streptophyta; class Magnoliopsida; order Poales; family Poaceae; genus Lolium; species Lolium rigidum. The sequence goes on from NC_061508.1 coordinate 89,715,652, forward strand.
GTGAATCTTGTGTATAACTGTGAGGCTGCTGTCAGAAGTTTGCATGCATAGCTATTTGCCATGGATTTGCTCTGTAGATTTCTTTGATGAGATATTCTAGAAGTAGCATCGTATTTGGTGATGCCTTATTGCCTTGTTCTTTTCTCAGTTTCTTCAGAAGTGTTACAGGGGATCATGCCTTTTAGTTCATATAAAATATAAGACTTGTTTTCTGTTGAAAACATAGTCTTACCAGGGCCTTTGCATATTACTAATGTCACTTGTCGAGTTTTCTGATTGAACAAGTAACCTGAGAATTATTTCATCATTAGTTTCATCATTACCAGGACCTAGCATGCCCATGTTTCTTTAGTTTTTGATTGCAAATAGTGGCAGCAGAGTATATCAGTAAGAGGTCCAAAGAATGGTCCTTTTTGTAGTGACACAGAAACATGCAAAAAAAAAAGTTATACTCCAGTGATTGTTCTGTACAAGTATGAGTGGGTAACCTTGTGTGCTGGTAATCATTTTATCTGTGTCATAGATACGTCAAATGATCAAACTTTTTACCTTGTTTTATCTGCCCATCAATTTATTTATAATAGTTGTAAGATACGTAAATCTGAAGCATCTTATTATTATTTCTTAAATACAGGAGAAAGAGATGACATGATGATGAAGCTTTTTTAGATCTTGTCGTCTTCCAGCTTATATGATGGGAGATCAAGGATGAACCGACTAATGTTTGATCAGATGTCTACTAAGTTATTTTGATCAGGCTATTCTATGCTGCGTTTTTGCTATTTAGCCGTGAATATATATGGTGTAATATTGGCAAAAAAGACTGCTAAACTGGTGTTTGGTTCAGCCATGTAGTACAAGCTGGCTTGGTTTAGTCATGTTGCTACTGGTACTTTCATCTAGAAGTGGCGGTGCACTATCGCCGAGCTGCGAATTGTGTGGCGATTGGGGTGCAGGACCTGAATGATGAACTCGTGTCAGTATACTCTTTGGCAGCACCGTCAATCAGTGGAAGGAGTTTAGTCATGACATATACAATGTACTTTCTGATCGTAAGCATCAACGCTATATAAAAGTAGTTCATACAGTGTTGAAATAGAGAATACACTGGGGTTTAACCGAATGATACATAGTAGCAGGGATTACGGGGAAAGGGAATAGAGGGAATTGGGGTGGTGGACCGGGGACCACCCAAATCCCAGGCGTGTTAGTTCCCTGCAGGGGTTGCTCCCCATAGAACCGAACGAGGCCTTACAGGGTAAATACGCATTTGAAGAAAGAAGTTTAATTACAGATTTAGTCAACAAAATATAAAATATATGCCACAAAAATTAGACCATTGAATTCATGTTCAAAATATGTTTCAAATAGTATAATTTTTGTCATATATATTTTATATTTTATTAACTAAATTAGTAATCCAAGATTTTTCTTGAAATACGCAATTATCATGTAAATTGGTATGGATGGAGTACTACCTCCGGATGTAATTAATCAACACAGCTCCTCCGCATTGATTAAAATTAGACGGAGTAGTACTCAGCAGTAGCACATATACCATTAAAAAACCAGTAGCACATACCATTAAGATCACACCACGGATAGGATTATAAAAAAAAAGGTAATATGATAAATTATAGAATAGTTCAAAGCATAAGTTCAAGATACGACTCCTACATTGAAACCAAAACAAAGTTGCGCTCAATACTTAGGGCATCTCCAGCGGCTGCACGCACTCTAGTCCCCAAAAGTGACCGCATGCGCACGTTTGGGTCGGGCCGTGGACACGAAGTTGGCCTCCTTTGCTGATATGTTTGTTTGGGTCGGGGTATCCCAGCGAACGATGCATTTTTTGGCAATATTTTTTATTTATAATATAACCATTTACATAGTGCCAAAAATTAGTAAAAAGGGGAAGAAAATAAACCAAGCTAACAATGGCACCTGCCATGGCTGCTTACTTGTCATCATCGTCAACGACGAGGTCGATATAGACCAGAGGAGCCCAAGGCCATGGCCAATGAAGAGGTTGCTGAGGAGCTGGAGGCGGTGCTAGTGCGGGAGGAGGCGGAGGAGGAGTCCACGGCTCGCAGTTGAATGGCGAGGCCATCCCACTGAGCGAGGTTGTTGAGCTCGCTATTGCCGATGGCCATCTCCATGGCATCGTCCTCCGTGAGGTTCGGCGGTTGGATTTCGTCCTCATCCTCCAAGGCGCCCTCCTCGTCCACCTCATCACCGTTGAAGCATGCGCGGAGCTCCTGGTTGAAGAAGTCAACATCGCCTAGGCAACCCACGCGACGGCGCGGGTCAAACTCTGATCTCCCGAGGTGGACCAATTGTAAGGAGTTGAGGCGAAGGCCAGATCATCGCGCAAATCCGACGGGAGGATGAATCCATGGCGGCGGATCTCGTACTGCCATTGGCGTTCCTCGTGCGGCACCGGAGGCACCGGGACACGACGGTGCTTGAGGTAACATCCACCGTTGGGCATGCCCACATCCTGCCAAGGGACCGGCCGGTTCTCCTCGAACAGCCGATGGGCGAGTTCCACCGACACGTAATGGCGGTTGTGCGGGGTTTCCTGTTGGATATAGTGCCCTAGAGAAAAATAATAAATAGTGTTTATTTTTATATATCAATAGTTCATAATAGTTTTGTGCCATGCTATAACTGTATCAATCGGAAACATTGATACACATGTAGTATTGTAAACAAATCAGGGTCCGTGGTGAGCATTCGCAAACTAGTTCATTGTGGTCAATTGTTGGTCGAGGTTTCCCGATCTTGGGCACGTAGTCATTGACAATGGAGTCATATCATTGAGTGAATGATATGATGGACATTCTCATATATAAGAATTTTAACGAGATCAAAGTCACATCGAGTTCAAACGTTCCGATATTTATGAAAGTGTAGTAACCTAATCCTTAGACCCTGAGACCATATCTAATCACCGTCAACGGGGGATACTTTTGTTGTATCAACCGCCACACCGTAGGAGGGTGGTCATAAAGGTGCAGCTAGGTATTCCAATGGGATGGTTGAGGCGTATGGATCAAGAGCGGGATTTGGTCATCCGCGTGATGGAAGATACTCTGGGCCCACTCGGTGAGATTACATCCGAGTTGCAACACATGGCTAGGTCATGAGGACGGAATCGAATAGAACAATTTGAATAGCCTTGTCGGTAACGAGATCAAACTAGGTATGATGATACCAATGATCAAGTCTCGGACGAGTGCCAGTATCGAAGTAAGAAAGGGAATGGGATACGATGTAATGGTTCAAACGATGATCACATCTTCGTAGAATACACGGGGGGTCTCTATTGTTCTCCATAACACCCTGGTGATCATTGATCGGAGAGTGTCTCGATCATGTCCGCGTCATTCTCGAACTGTAGGGAAACACACTTAAGGGTTCGACGAAATGTAAGATTGTTTTGGATTCAAATGAAACACCGGAGAATAGAGAAGAGAGAACCAAAAGGGTTCCGGGAGAATCCTAAGGATATTCGGAGTGATACGAGAGGCATCTCGGATCATCGGTAATTAAATAATATTATTATATAATTAATTGAACATATATTAAATATATTTATTTATTCAATTAAAAGGTGCAACCCGGGAGGGGGCCTTTAAGTGTCCAGCCAACCCCCTAGGGTTTCCTAGGTGGGCGGCTAGGGTTTACAAGGTGCGGACGGCTAGGGTTTCCTAGGTGGGGCGCATGGGCCCTTGAGGGGCCCAACCGGCCACCTCCAAGGGGCCAACCGGCCAACCCCTAGGGTTTCCCCCTTTGGCCACCCCACTGATGGCGTGTAACTCACACGTTCGTTGGGAACCCCAAGAGGAAGGTATGATGCGCACAGCAGCAAGTTTTCCCTCAGAAAGAAACCAAGGTTTATCGAACCAGGAGGAGCCAAGAAGCACGTTGAAGGTTGATGGCGGCGGGATGTAGTGCGGCGCAACACCGAGAGATTCGGCGCCAACGTGGAACCTGCACAACACAACCAAAGTACTTTGCCCCAACGAAACGAGTGAGGTTGTCAATCTCACCGGCTTGCTTGTTACAAAGGATTAGATGTATAGTGTGGATGATGATTGTTTGCGAGAAAACAGTAGAACAAGTATTGTAGTAGATTGTATTCGATGTAAAAGAATGGACCGGGGTCCACAGTTCACTAGAGGTGTCTCTCCCATAAGATAGCATGTTGGGTGAACAAATTACGATCGGGCAATTGACAAATAGAGAGGGCATAACAATGCACATACATGATATGATGAATATTGTGAGATTTAATTGGGCATTACGACAAAGTACATAGACCGCTATCCGGCATGCATCTATGCCTAAAAAGTCCACCTTCGAGGTTATCATCCGAACCCCTTCCGGTATTAAGTTGCGAAACAACGAGGCAATTGCATTAAGTATGGTGTGTAATGTAATCAATAACTACATCCTCGGACATAGCATCAATGTTTTATCCCTAGTGGCAACGAGTACATCCATAACCTTAGAGGTTTCTGTCACTCCCCGCATTCACGGAGACATGAACCCACTATCGAGCATAAATACTCCCTCTTGGAGTTAAGAGCAAAAACTTGGCCGAGCCTCTACTAATAACGGAGAGCATGCAAGATCATAAACAACACATAGGTAATAGATTGATAATCAACATAACATAGTATTCTCTATCCATCGGATCCCGACAAACACAACATATAGAATTACAGATAGATGGTCTTGATTATGTTAGGCAGCTCACAAGATCCGACAATGAAGCACATGAGGAGAAGACAACCATCTAGCTACTGCTATGGACCCATAGTCCAGGGGTGAACTACTCACTCATCACTCCGGAGGCGACCATGGCGGTGAAGAGTCCTCCGGGAGATGATTCCCCTCTCCCGGCAGGGTGCCGGAGGTGATCTCCGAGAATCCCCGAGATGGGATTGGCGGCGGCGGCGTCTCAGTAAGGTTTTCCGTATCGTGGCTCTCGGTACTGGGGGTTTCGCGATGAAGGCTTTAAGTAGGCGGAAGGGCAGAGGCGGAGGGGTCACGGGGGCCCCACACAGCAGGGCCACGCGGGCCCCTCCTGGGCCGCGACGCCCTAGTGTGGCGGCGCCCCGTGGCCCCACTTCGTCTTCTCTTCGGTCTTCTGGAAGCTTCGTGGCAAAATAGGACCCTGGGCGTTGATTTCGTCCAATTCCGAGAATATTTCTTTACTAGGATTTACGAAACCAAAAACAGCAGAAAACAGCAACTAGCTCTTCGGCATCTTGTTAATAGGTTAGTGCCGGAAAATGCATAAATACGACATATAATGTGTATAAAACATGTAGATATCATCAATAATGTGGCATGGAACATAAGAAATTATCGATACGTCGGAGACGTATCGGCATCCCCAAGCTTAGTTCCTGCTCGTCCCGAGCGAGTAAACGATAACAAAGATAATTTACTGGAGTGACATGCCATCATAACCTTGATCATACTATTGTAAACATATGTAATGAATGCAGCGATCAAAACAATGGTAATGACATGAGTAAACAATCTGAATCATAAAGCAAAGACTTTTCATGAATAGTACTTAAAGACAAGCATCAATAAGTCTTGCATAAGAGTTAACTCATAAAGCAATAAATCAAAGTAAAGGTATTGAAGCAACACAAAAGAAGATTAAGTTTCAGCGGTTGCTTTCAACTTATAACATGTATATCTCATGGATAATTGTCAACATAGAGTAATATAACAAGTGCAATATGCAAGTATGTAGGAATCAATGCACAGTTTACACAAGTGTTTGCTTCTTGAGGTGGAGAGAGATAGGTGAACTGACTCAACATAAAAGTAAAAGAAAGGTCCTTCAAAGAGGAAAAGCATCGATTGCTATATTTGTTCTAGAGCTTTTATTTTGAAAACAAGAAACAATTTTGTCAACGGTAGTAATAAAGCACATGTATTATGTAAATTATATCTTACAAGTTGCAAGCCTCATGCATAGTATACTAATAGTGCCCGCACCTTGTCCTAATTAGCTTGGACTACCGAGATCATCGCAATACACATGTTTTAACCAAGTGTCACAAAGGGGTACCTCCATGCCGCCTGTACAAAGGTCTAAGGAGAAAGCTCGCATTTTGGATTTCTCGCTTTTGATTATTCTCAACTTAGACATCCATACCGGGACAACATGGACAACGGATAATGGACTCCTCTTTAATGCATAAGCATGTGACAACAATTAGTATTCTCATATGAGATTGAGGATATATGTCCAAAACTGAAACTTCCACCATGATTCATGGCTTTAGTTAGCGGCCCAGTGTTCTTCTCTAACAATATGCATGCTCTAATCATTAAAGTGGTAGATCTCTCTTACTTCAGACAAGACGGACATGCATAGCAACTCACATGATATTCAACAAAGAGTAGTTGATGGCGTCCCCAGGAAACATGGTTATCGCACAACAAGCAACTTAATAAGAGATAAAGTGCATAAGTACATATTCAATACCACAATAGTTTTTAAGCTATTTGTCCCATGAGCTATATATTGCAAAGGTAAAGAATGGAAATTTAAAGGTAGCACTCAAGCAATTTACTTTGGAATGGCGGGGAAATACCATGTAGTAGGCAGGTATGGTGGACACAAATGGCATAGTGGTTGGCTCAAGGATTTTGGATGCATGAGAAGTATTCCCTCTCGATACAAGGTTTAGGCTAGCAAGGTTATTTGAAACAAACACAAGGATGAACCGGTGCAGCAAAACTCACATAAAAGACATATTGTAAACATTATAAGACTCTACACCGTCTTCCTTGTTGTTCAAAACTCAATACTAGAAATTATCTAGACTTTAGAGAGACCAAATATGCAAACCAAATTTAGCAAGCTCTAGGTGTTTCTTCATTAATGGGTGCAAAGTATATGATGCAAGAGCTTAAACATGAGCACAACAATTGCCAAGTATCAAATTATTCAAGAAATTTTAGAACTACTACATGTAGTATTTCCCGATTCCAACCATATAACAATTTAACGAAGAAGATTCAACCTTCGCCATGAATACTATGAGTAAAGCCTAAGGACATACTTGTCCATATGCAACAGCGGAGCGTGTCTCTCTCCCAAACAATGAATGCTAGGATCCATTTTATTCAAACAAAACAAAAACAAAAACAAACCGACGCTCCAAGCATACATAAGATGTGATGGAATAACAATATAGTTTCAGGGGAGGAACCTGATAATGTTGTCAATGAAGAAGGGGATGCCTTGGGCATCCCCAAGCTTAGACGCTTGAGTCTTCTTAAAATATGCAGGGGTGAACCACCGGGGCATCCCCAAGCTTAGAGCTTTCACTCTCCTTGATCATATTGCATCATTTCCCTCTCTTGATCCTTGAAAACTTCCTCCACACCAAACTCGAAACAACTCATTAGAGGGTTAGTGCACGAGTAAAAATTAACATGTTCAGAGGTGACATAATCATTCTTAACACTTCTGGACATTGCATAAAGCTACTTGGACATTAATGGAACAAAGAAATTCATCCACCATAGCAAAAGAGGCAATGCGAAATAAAAGGCAGAATCTGTCAAAACAGAACAGTCCGTAAAGATGGATTTTATCGAGGCACCAGACTTGCTCAAATGAAAATGCCCAAATTGAATGAAAGTTGCGTACATATCTGAGGATCACGCACGTAAATTGGCATATTTTTCTGAGCTACCTACAGAGAGGCAGGTCGAAATTCGTGACAGCAAAGAAATCTGTAACTTCGCAGTAATCCAAATCTAGTATGAACCTTACTATCAAAGATTTTACTTGGCACAACAAAGCACAAAACTAAGATAAGGAGAGGTTGCTACAGTAGTAAACAACTTCCAAGACTCAAATATAAAACAAAAATACTGTAGTAAAAACATGGGTTGTCTCCCATAAGCGCTTTTCTTTAACGCCTTTCATCTAGGCGCAGAAAGTGTATATCAAGTATTATCGAGAGATGAAGCATTAACATCATAACTTGTTCTAATAATAGAATCAAAAGGTAACTTCATTCTCTTTCTAGGGAAGTGTTCCATACCTTTCTTGAGAGGAAATTGATATTTAATATTACCTTCCTTCATATCAATGATGGCTCCAACAGTTCGAAGAAAAGGTCTTCCCAATATAATGGGACAAGATGCATTGCATTCAATATCCAAGACAACAAAATCAACGGGGACAAGGTTATTGTTAACGGTAATGCGAACATTATCAACTCTCCCCAAAGGTTTGTTTATAGCATTATCAACAAGATTAACATCCAAATAACAATTCTTCAATGGTGGCAAGTCAAGCATATTATAAATTTTCTTATGCATAACGGAAATACTTGCACCAAGATCACATAAAGCATTACAATCAAAGTTATTGACCTTCATCTTAATGATGAGCTCCCAACCATCCTCTAACTTTCTAGGAATAGAAGTTTCAAGTTTTAGTTTCTCTTCTCTAGCTTTTATGAGAGCATTTGTAATATGTTTTGTAAAGGCTAAATTTATAGCACTAGCATTGGGACTCTTAGCAAGTTTTTGTAAGAACTTTATAACTTCAGAGATGTGGCAATCATCAAAGTATAAACCATTATGATCTACAGCAATGGGATCAGCATCCCCAATGTTGGAAAAAAATTCAGCAGTTTTATCACAGGCAGTTTCAGCAGTTTTAGCAGTTTCAGGCAATTTTGCACGCTTTGCACTAGGAGTGGAAACATTGCCAACACCAATTATTTTATCATTGATAGTAGGAGGTGCAGCAACATGTGAATCATTAACATTACTAGTGGTGGTAATAGTCCAAACTTTAGCTACATTACTCTTTTTAGCTAGTTTTTGATTTTCTTCTCTTTCCCACCTAGCATGCAATTCGGCCATCAATCTTATATTCTCATTAATTCTAACTTGGATGGCATTTGCTGTAGTAACAATTTTATTTTCAATATCCTTATTAGGCATAACTTTCAATTTTAAAAGATCAACATCAGAGGCAAGACTATCAACCTTAGAAGCGAGAATATCAATTTTATTGAGCTTTTCCTCATCGATTTGTTAAAAGCAGTTTGTGTACTAATAAATTCTTTAAGCATAGCTTCAAGTCCAGGGGGTGTGTTCCTATTATTGTTGTAAGAATTCCCATAAGAATTACCATAACCGTTACCATTATTATAAGGATATGGCCTATAGTTATTACTAGAATTGTTCGATAAGCATTGTTGTTGAAATTACTATTTTTAATGAAGTTTACATCAACATGTTCTTCTTGGGCAA
>NC_061508.1:89725069-89743349 GCF_022539505.1 Lolium rigidum
TCCCCATCGCAATGAAGGAAATCTCCTCCCACTACAGACATCCAAGGCATATCTATAGCGAATCATAAGCCCAAAATAAAAGTTACTAAGGAGCAAACTTAGAGTCATTTGAGGTTCAGCTTTACGATAAGAATCAAAAATTCTGGAACTAGCATCTTTAAAACTCTCCTCATCCCCTTGTTTAAAAGTGAAGACTAATTCCTCCGGTGAAGAAGTAACATGTGCAGAGCTAGACATGGTAACAAAAGTAAAGTGCAAGTAACTAATTTTTTTGTGTTTTTAATATGGAGAACAAGACAGTAAATAAAGTAAAACTAGCAACTAATTTTTTTGTGTTTTGATATAAGTGCAGCAAACAAAGCAGTAAATAAAGTAAAGCAAGACAAAAACAAAGTAAAGAGATTGGAAGTGGAGACTCCCCTTGCAGCGTGTCTTGATCTCCCCGGCAACGGCGCCAGAAATTTAGCTTGATGACGCGTAAAGCACACGCCCGAGTGGAAGGTGTGATGCGTACAACAACAAGTTTCCCTCAGTAAGAAACCAAGGTTTATCGAACCAGTAGGAGTCAAGAAGCACGTTGAAGGTTGATGGCGGAGGAGTGTAGTGCGGCGCAACACCAGGGATTCCGGCGCCAACGTGGAACCTGCACAACACAATCACAGAACTTTGCCCCAACGTAACACCGAGGTTGTCAATCTCACCGGCTTGCTATAAACAAAGGATTAGATGTATAGTGTGGATGATGATGATTGTTTGCGAAGAACAAGTAAAGAACAATTGCGGCGAGTTTGTATTTCGGATGTAAAGAATAGGACCGGGGTCCACAGTTCACTAGCGGTGTCTCTCCCATAAGATAGCAGATGTTGGGTGAACAAATTACGGTTGGGCAATTGACAAATAAAGAAGGCATAACAATGCACATACATATATCATGATGAGTACTATGAGATTTAATCAGGGCATTACGACAAAGTACATAGACCGCTATCCAGCATGCATCTATGCCTAAAAAGTCCACCTTCGAGTTATCATCCGAACCCCTCCGGTATTAAGTTGTAAACAACGAGACAATTGCATTAAGTATGGTGCGTAATGTAATCAACACAAATATCCTTAGACAAAGCATCGATGTTTTATCCCTAGTGGCAACAAGCACATCCACAACCTTAGAACTTTCGTCATCGTCCCGGATTTAATGGAGGCATGAACCCACTATCGAGCATAAATACCCCCTCTTGGAGTCACAAGTATCAACTTGGCCGAGCCTCTAGTAGCAACGGAGAGCATGCAAGAACATAAATAACATATATGATAGATTGATAATCAACTTGACATAGTATTCAATATTCATCGGATCCCAACAAACACAACATGAAGGATTACAAATAGATGATCTTGATCATGATAGGCAGCTCACAAGATCTAACATGATAGCACAATGGGGAGAAGACGACCATCCAGCTACGCTATGGACCCATAGTCCAGGGGTGAACTACTCACACATCGATCCGGAGGCGATCATGGCGATGAAGAGACCTCCAGGAGATGATTCCCCTCTCCGGCAGGGTGCCGGAGGCAATCTCCTGAATCCCCCCGAGATGGGATTGGCGGCGGCGGCGTCTCTGGAAGGTTTTCCGTACCGTGGCTCTCGGTACTGGGGGTTTCGCGACGAAGACTATATGTAGGAGGAAGGGCAGGTCAGGGGGCCACACGAGGGGCCCACTGATACGTCTCCAACGTATCGATAATTTCTTGTGTTCCATGCCACATTATTGATGTTATCTACATGTTATATGCACACTTTATGTCATATTCGTGCATTTTCTGGAACTAACCTATTAACAAGATGCCGAAGTGCCGGTTCTCGTTTTCTCGCTGTTTTTGGTTTCGAAATCCTAGTAACGAAATATTCTCGGAATCGGACGAAATCAACGCCCGGGTTCCTATTTTACCCGGAAGCATCCGGAACACACGAGAACCGCCGGAGAAGGGGGCGGGGCCACCACACCACACCCGGCGCGGCCAAGGGGGGCGCCCCTAGGGTGTGGCCCCCCGAAGCCCTCCTGCGCCGCCTCTCCGCCTATATAAAGCCCCCGACCTAAAAACCTCGGGGCGTTGGACGAAACCACGTAAACCTTCCGGAGCCGCCGCCATCGCGAAGCCAAGATCTCGGGGACAGGAGTCTCTGTTCCGGCACCCTGCCGGAGCGGGGAAGTGCCCCCGGAAGGCTTCTCCATCGACACCGCTGCCATCTCCACCGCCATCTTCATCACCGCTGCTGCTCCCATGAGGAGGGAGTAGTTCTCCATCGAGGCTCGGGGCTGTACCGGTAGCTATGTGGTTCATCTCTCTCCTATGTGCTTCAATACAATAATCTCATGAGCTGCCTTACATGATTGAGATTCATATGATGATGCTTGTAATCTAGATGTCATTATGCTAGTCAAGTGAGTTTTACTTATGTGATCTCCGGAGACTCCTTGTCCCACGTGTGTAAAGGTGACAGTGTGTGCACCGTGTGGGTCTCTTAGGCTATATTTCACAGAATACTTATTCACTGTTGAATGGCATAGTGAGGTGCTTATTTATATCTCTTTATGATTGCAATGTGTTTGTATCACAATTTATCTATGTGCTACTCTAGCAATGTTATTAAAGTAGTTTTATTCCTCCTACACGTGTGCAAAGGTGACAGTGTGTGCACCGTGTTAGTACTTGGTTTATGCTATGATCATGATCTCTTGTAGATTGCGAAGTTAACTATTGCTATGATAATATTGATGTGATCTATTCCTCCTACATATGCATGAAGGTGACAAGTGTGCATGCTATGCTAGTACTTGGTTTAGTCTTTTGATCTATCTTACACTAAAGGTTACTAAAATATGAGCATTATTGTGGAGCTTGTTAACTCCGGCATTGAGGGTTCGTGTAATCCTACGCAATGTGTTCATCATCCAACAAAAGTGTAGAGTATGCATTTATCTATTCCGTTATGTGATCAATGTTGAGAGTGTCCACTAGTGAAAGTGTAATCCCTAGGCCTTGTTCCTAAATATCGCTATCGCTGCTTGTTTACTTGTTTCTACTGCGTTACTACTGCTGCGTTACTACTGCTTGTTTATTGTCCTGGGCAAAGCAACGTTCGGTGCCGTTGCTACTACTTATTCATACCACCGTATTTCACTATCTCTTCGCCGAACTAGTGCACCTATTAGGTGTGTTGGGGACACAAGAGACTTCTTGCTTTGTGGTTGCGGGGTTGCATGAGAGGGATATCTTTGACCTCTTCCTCCCCGAGTTCGATAAACCTTGGGTGATCCACTTAAGGGAAACTTGCTTGCTGTTCTACAAACCTCTCGCTCTTGGAGGCCCAACACTGTCTACAAGAATAGAAGCTCCCGTAGACATCAAGCACTTTTACGGCGCCGTTGCCGGGAGGAAAGGTAAAAGGCTCTCATACTACGGTCCCGGGTAAAGTATTTTTCCGGCGCCGTCGTGTGTGTGCTCGAAGCTATTTCCTTTAGATCCTGCAATTGCATCTTTTTGTTTCTTGTTTACACTAGTTTGGCATAATGGACAACAATGAGCTTCTTATTCTATTTCCTGATTTAAAACATGGATTGTTTGATGCGAAAATTAAAAAACCTATGAAATCTTATTTGCATCTTTGGTAGTAATATTAGTATGAACGCTTTGAACACCATTGTTGATAATGATATAGAAAGTTCTAAGCTTGGCGAAGCTGGTTTTCATGATATTTTTAGTCCCCCAAGCATTGAGGAGAAAATTTTCTTTGATGATACTTTGCCTCCTATTTGTGATGATTATAATAGTGGTCTTTTGGCGCCACCTACTATGGAGAGTAAATTTTGTTGTGATTATACTATGCCTCCTACACTTGATGAGAATAATAATGATAGCTACTTTGTTGAATTTGCTCCCACTACAACTAATAAAATTGATTATGCTTATGTGGAGAGTAATAATTTTATGCATGAGACTCATGATAAGAATGTTTTATGTGATAGTTATATTGTTGAGTTTGCTCATGTTGCTACTGAAAGTTATTATGAGAGAGGAAAATATGGTTGTAGAAATTTTCATGTTACTAAAATGCCTCTCTATGTGCTGAAATTTTTGAAGCTACACTTGTTTTATCTTCCTATGCTTGTTACTTTGCTCTTCATGAACTTGTTTATTTACAAGATTCCTATGCATAGGAAGCATGTTAGACTTAAATGTGTTTTGAATTTGCCTCTTGATGCTCTCTTTTGCTTCAAATACTATTTCTTGCGAGTGCATCATTAAAACTGCTGAGCCCATCTTAATGGCTAAAAGAAAGAACTTCTTGGGAGATAACCCATGTGTTATTTTGCTACAGTACTTTGTTTTATATTTGTGTCTTGGAAGTTGTTTACTACTGTAGCAACCTCTCCTTATCTTAGTTTTGTGTTTTGTTGTGCCAAGTAAAGTCTTTGATAGTAAAGTAAGTACTAGATTTGGATTACTCGCGCAGAAACAGATTTCTTTTCTGTCACGAATCTGGGTCTAATTCTCTGTAGGTAACTCAGAAAATTATGCCAATTTACGTGAGTGATCCTCAGATATGTACGCAAATTTCATTCAATTTGAGCATTTTCATTTGAGCAAGTCTGGTGGCCTAATAAAATCCATCTTTACGGACTGTTCTGTTTTGACAGATTCTGCCTTTTATTTCGCATTGCCTCTTTTGCTATGTTGGATGAATTTCTTTGATCTATTAATGTCCAAGTAGCTTTATGCAATGTCCAGAAGTGTTAAGAATGATTGTGTCACCTCTGAACATGTTAATTTTTATTGTCCACTAACCCTCTAATGAGTTGTTTCGAGTTTGGTGTGGAGGAAGTTTTCAAGGGTCAAGAGAGGAGGATGATATACTACGATCAAGAAGAGTGAAAAGTCTAAGCTTGGGGATGCCCCGGTGGTTCATCCCTGCATATATCAAGAAGACTCAAGCGTCTAAGCTTGGGGATGCCCAAGGCATCCCCTTCTTCATCGATAAATTATCAGGTTCTTTCTCTTGAAACTATATTTTTATTCGGTCACATCTTATGTGCTTTACTTGGAGCGTCTGTGTGCTTTTGTTTTTGTTTTTGTTTGAATAAATTGGATTACATCATGCTTGTTTGGGAGAGAGACACGCTCCGCTGGTTCATATGAACACATGTGTTCTTAGCTCATAATATTCATGGCGAAGTTTCCTCTTCGTTAAATTGTTATATGGTTGGAATTGGAAAATGATACATGTAGTAATTGCTATAATGTCTTGGGTAATGTGATACTTGGCAATTGTTGTGCTCATGTTTAAGCTCTTGCATCATATACTTTGCACCTATTAGTGAAGAATACATAGAGCATGCTAAAATTTGGTTTGCATAATTGGTCTCTCTACAGTCTAGATAATTTCTAGTATTGAGTTTTGAACAACAAGGAAGACGGTGTAGAGTCTTATAATGTTTTCAATATGTCTTTTATGTGAGTTTTGCTGCACCAGTTCATCCTTGTGTTTGTTTCAAATAAGCCTTGCTAGCCTAAACCTTGTATCGAGAGGGAATACTTCTCATGCATCCAAAATACTTGAGCCAACCACTATGCCATTTGTGTCCACCATATCTACCTATACTACATGGTATTTTCCCGCCATTCCAAAGTAAATTGCTTGAGTGCTACCTTTAAAATTCCATCATTCACCTTTGCAATATATAGCTCATGGGACAAATAGCTTAAAAACTATTGTGGTATTGAATATGTAATTATGCACTTTATCTCTTATTAAGTTGCTTGTTGTGCGATAACCATGTTTACTCGGGGAACGCCATCAACTCATTGTTGAATTTCATGTGAGTTGCTATGCATGTTCGTCTTGTCCGAAGTAAGGGCGATCTACACTGAGTTGAATGGTTTGAGCATGCATATTGTGAGAGAAGAACATTGGGCCGCTAACTAAAGCCATGATTCATGGTGGAAGTTTCAGTTTTGGACAAATATCCTCAAGTCTCTAATGAGAAAAGAATTAATTGTTGTCAAATGCTTAAAGCATTAAAAGAGGAGTCCATTATCTGTTGTCTATGTTGTCCCGGTATGGATGTCTAAGTTGAGAATAATCAAAAGCGAGAAATCCAAATGCGAGCTTTCTCCTTAGACCTTTGTACAGGCGGCATAGAGGTACCCCTTTGTGAAACTTGGTTAAAGCATATGTATTGCGGTGATAATCCAGGTAGTCCAAGCTAATTAGGACAAGGTGCGGGCACTATTGGTACACTATGCATGATGCTTGCAACTTATAAGATATAATTTACATGATGCATATGCTTTATTACTACCGTTGACAAAATTGTTTCATGTTTTCAAAATCAAAGCTCTAGCACAAATATAGCAATCGATGCTTTTCCTCTATGGAGGACCATTCTTTTACTTTCATTGTTGAGTCAGTTCACCTATTTCTCTCCATCTCAAGAAGCAAACACTTGTGTGAACTGTGCATTGATTCTTACATATTTGCATATTGCATTTGTTATATTGCTTTGCATTGACAATTATCCATGAGATATACTTGTTATAAGTTGAAAGCAACCGCTGAAACTTCATCTTCCTTTGTGTTGCTTCAATACCTTTACTTTGAATTATTACTTTATGAGTTAACTCTTATGCAAGACTTATTGATGTTTGTCTTGAAGTGCTATTCATGAAAAGTCTTTGCTTTATGATTCAGTTGTTTACCCATGTCATATACATTGTTTTGATCGCTGCATTCACTACATATGCTTTACAAATAGTATGATCAAGTTTATGATGGCATGTCACTCCAGAAATTATCTTTGTTATCGTTTTACCTGCTCGGGACGAGCGAAACTAAGCTTGGGGATGCTGATACGTCTCCAACGTATCGATAATTTCTTGTGTTCCATGCCACATTATTGATGTTATCTACATGTTATATGCACACTTTATGTCATATTCGTGCATTTTCCGGAACTAACCTATTAACAAGATGCCGAAGTGCCGGTTCTCGTTTTCTGCTGTTTTTGGTTTCGAAATCCTAGTAACGAAATATTCTCGGAATCGGACGAAATCAACGCCCGGGTTCCTATTTTACCCGGAAGCATCCGGAACACACGAGAACCGCCGGAGAAGGGGGCAGGGCCACCACACCACACCCCGGCGCGGCCAAGGGGGGCGCCCCTAGGGTGTGGGCCCCCCGTAAGCCCTCCTGCGCCGCCTCTCCGCCTATATAAAGCCCCCGACCTAAAAACCTCGGGGCGTTGGACGAAAACCACGTAAACCTTCCAGAACCGCCGCCATCGCGAAGCCAAGATCCGGGGACAGAGTCTCCGTTCCGGCACCCGCCGGAGCGGGGAAGTGCCCCCGGAAGGCTTCTCCATCGACACCGCTGCCATCTCCACCGCCATCTTCATCACCGCTGCTGCTCCCATGAGGAGGGAGTAGTTCTCCATCGAGGCTCGGGGCTGTACCGGTAGCTATGTGGTTCATCTCTCTCCTATGTGCTTCAATACAATAATCTCATGAGCTGCCTTACATGATTGAGATTCATATGATGATGCTTGTAATCTAGATGTCATTATGCTAGTCAAGTGAGTTTTACTTATGTGATCTCCGGAGACTCCTTGTCCCACGTGTGTAAAGGTGACGAGTGTGTGCACCGTGTGGGTCTCTTAGGCTATATTTCACTGAATACTTATTCACTTTTGAATGGCATAGTGAGGTGCTTATTTATATCTCTTTATGATTGCAATGTGTTTGTATCACAATTTATCTATGTGCTACTCTAGCAATGTTATTAAAGTAGTTTTATTCCTCCTACACGTGTGCAAAGGTGACAGGGTGTGCACCGTGTTAGTACTTGGTTTATGCTATGATCATGATCTCTTGTAGATTGCGAAGTTAACTATTGCTATGATAATATTGATGTGATCTATTCCTCCTACATATGCATGAAGGTGACAAGTGTGCATGCTATGCTAGTACTTGGTTTAGTCTTTTGATCTATCTTACACTAAAGGTTACTAAAATATGAGCATTATTGTGGAGCTTGTTAACTCCGGCATTGAGGGTTCGTGTAATCCTACGCAATGTGTTCATCATCCAACAAAAGTGTAGAGTATGCATTTATCTATTCTGTTATGTGATCAATGTTGAGAGTGTCCACTAGTGAAAGTGTAATCCCTAGGCCTTGTTCCTAAATATCGCTATCGCTGCTTGTTTACTCGTTTTACTGCGTTACTACTCGCTGCGTTACTACCGCTTGTTTACCTGTCTCGGGCAAAGCACTGTTCCGGTGCCGTTGCTACTACTTATTCATACCACCTGTATTTCACTATCTCTTCGCCGAACTAGTGCACCTATTAGGTGTGTTGGGGACACAAGAGACTTCTTGCTTTGTGGTTGCGGGGTTGCATGAGAGGGATATCTTTGACCTCTTCCTCCCCGAGTTCGATAAACCTTGGGTGATCCACTTAAGGGAAACTTGCTGCTGTTCTACAAACCTCTGCTCTTGGAGGCCCAACACTGTCTACAAGAATAGAAGCTCCCGTAGACATCACCCACACAACAGGCCGGCGCGACCAAGGCTTGGGCCGCGCCGCCCTAGTGTGGCGCCACCTCGTGGCCCCACTTCGTAAGTCCTCCGGTCTTCTGGAAGCTTCGTGGAAAAATAGGCCCCTGGGCGTTGATTTCGTCCAATTCCGAGAATATTTCCTTACTAGGATTTCTGAAACCAAAAACAGCGAGAAAACAAGAATCGGCTCTTCGGCATCTCGTCAATAGGTTAGTGCCGAAAAATGCATAAATATGACATATAATGTGTATAAAACATGTGAGTATCATCATAAAAGTAGCATGGAACATAAGAAATTATAGATACGTTTGGGACGTATCAGCGGCCGATGCCGCTCCCCTCCTCTCGCAGCAGGAGGTCTCGACGACCATCCGCGACCTCGCCACCGCGGTCCAGGGCATCCGCCTGTACTTGATCGGCACGCAGGGGATGACCATGCAATCACTACTGCCAGCCCTCACTGCCTACCCGGCCGCGCCGGTGGTTCCACCCGCCCAGGGCGTGCCCGTGCCGCCCCCGGCCTCGCCGCCTCCGCCGCTGTGGGCGTCGTGGCAGCCGGCCCCCAGCGCCGGCCCTGCCTCGCTGCCCCAGGGCGTCCCCATCCAACGGGTGCCGTTTCCGTCGTCGCCCTCCCGGCTACCGGCGTGGGTGACCGCGACGGAGCCCCCGCCCGTCTACTCGGCCGCATCGGCGCCTCCTCCCGTCTACACGGCTGCCGGGGACCCTCCGAGGCCTTCCTTCCCGGAGCCGACGTACTCGCGTTTTGCGGAGCCCTCTGCTGGCCGCGCGAAGTACCCCGGCCAGGGCACCGCCAGCCTCGCTCCCCCACGCTACGCCAAGCTCGATTTTGCCACGTACGACGGCGTCGAGGACCCCCTCAACTGGCTCAACCAATGCGAGCAATTCTTTCGCGGGCAGCGCACCCTCGCTTCGGACCGGACTTGGCTCGCCTCGTACCACCTCCGCGACGCCGCCCAGACGTGGTATTACTCCCTCGAGCAGGACGAGGGCGGCATGCCCCCATGGGACCGCTTCCGCGAGCTCTGCCTCCTCCGCTTTGGTACCCCGATCCGCGGCAGCCGCTTGGCGGAACTCGGGCGTTTGGCCTTCACCACCACGGTGCAGGATTTCGCCGACCGCTTCCAGGCCCTCACATGCCATGCGCCTGGGGTGACGGGGCACCAGCGCGCCGAGCTCTTCATTGCCGGCCTTCCTGACCACATCTGCGTGGACGTGGAGCTCCAGGCCCCGCAGGACCTCCAGACGGCGATGCACTACGCGCGCGCTTATGAGTGTCGCGCCCAGGCGGTTCAGCAGGCACCCCTGGCCCGCGACGGCCGCGCCGCTCAGCCTCCTCCTCCGACCGCGGCTGTCACCCGCCCCGCCCCACCAGGACCGGCCAGCCCCGCCCCCGCGGCTACTCGCACGTTCCGCCGCCTCACCCCGGCGGAGCAGCTCGAACGCCGCCGCCTTGGGTTCTGCTTCAACTGCGACGACCCCTACACGCCCGGCCACGTGTGCCCGCGCCTCTTCTACCTGGAGACAATCGACGTGGAGGAGGGGGACGCGACGCCCGGGACTGCTGGCACCACGACCGAGCCGGCCGAGCCGACCGCCGTGGCCGCCACGGCCTTCATCGTCTCCCTACACGCACTCGCCGGCATCCGCCACGAGAGGACAATGCTGCTACCGGTCACGATCCAGGGCGAGACCCTGGTAGCTCTGCTAGACACGGGCTCCACGCACAACTTCCTTCCCGCCGCCACTATGCGCCGCCTCGCGCTCCAGCCGACAGGCGGGGATCACCTCCGCGTGACTGTGGCCAACGGTGACCGCCTCCACTACCATGGGGTGGTCCAACACGTACCCCTCACCATCGGCGACGAGCACTTCGTCATCACGTGCGCCGGCATCGACTTGGGCTGCTTTGACTTCATCCTTGGCGTCGACTTTCTGCGGACGCTCGGCCCCATCCTTTGGGACTTCGACGCCCTGACGATGACGTTCTGGCGCTAGAGTCGCCACATCCGCTGGGAGGGCCTCGGGGGTGCCGCCCCCTGCACCTCAGCTTCAGCTTGTCTCCGGGGACGACGACGCCGGGCACCCCCACCTGACACACCTCCTGCAGCAGCACGATGACATCTTCGAGGAGCCGCATGCGCTGCCACCCCCACGCGCGTGTGACCACCGTATCCACCTCCTGCCAGGGTCGGCGCCAGTGGCGGTGCGATCATACCGCTACCCATAGCTGCAGAAGGACGAGCTGGAGCGTCAGTGCGCGCTCATGCTTGCCGCGAGTATCATCCGGATCTCCACGTCCCCGTTCTCCGCGCCGGTGCTGCTGGTGCGCAAGTCGGATGGCACGTGGCGCTTCTGCATCGACTACCGCGCCCTCAACGCCCTCACACTCAAGGACAAGTTCCCGATCCCGGTGGTTGACGAGCTGTTCGATGAGCTCCACGGGGCGCGGTTCTTCACCAAGCTCGACCTCCGATCAGGCTATCATCAGGTGCGCATGCACCCGGAGGACATCGCCAAGACGACGTTCTGGACGCATCATGGCCACTTCGAGTTCGTGGTGATGCCCTTCGGCCTCACCAACGCGCCCGCGACCTTCCGGGCCCTGATGAACGACGTCCTCCGTCCATACTTACGCCGTTTTGTGATGGTTTTTTTGATGATATATTGATCTAAGTGCATCATGGGCAGAGCACCTGCAGCATATCGCCATCGTATTCAACGAGCTTCGAGCGCATCAACTTCACCTTAAGCGCTCGAAGTGCTCATTTGCGACGACTTCTGTGGCCTACCTCGGTCACGTCATATCCGCCGATGGGGTGGCGATGGATGCAGACAAGGTGGCGGCCGTCGCCGCCTGGCCGACGCCGCACTCTCCGCGCGCCCTACGCGTGTTCCTGGGCCTCGCCGATACTACCGGAAGTTCATCCGGGAGTTTGGCCTCATCGCCTCGCCTTCACGCGCCTGCCGCGGCGCGATGCCTTCGCTTGGGACGACGAGGCTACCGCTGCCTTCGAGGCCCTCAAGGGGGCCCTCACGACGGGCCCCGTCCTCCAGATGCCGGATTTCGACAGGCTGTTCATCGTCGACTGCGACGCCTCGGGAGCGGGGTTCGGTGCCGTCCTTCACCAGGGCGACGGGCCTCTCGCCTACTTCAGCCGCCCGTTTGCTGCACGCCACCTCAAGCTCGCGGCGTACGAGCAGGAACTCATTGGCTTGGTACAGGCCGTGCGCCACAGGTGACCCTACCTATGGGGGCGCTCATTCCGCTTACGCATGGACCACTACAGCCTTAAGTTCCTCTTGGACCAGCGACTGTCGCGACTGTCGACGGTGCCACAACACCAGTGGATCAGGAAACTCTTCGGCTTCGACTTCACGATGGAGTACCGCCCTGGGTGCCTCAACACTGTGGCCGACGCCTTGTCTCGCCGCGACGCCGACCCAGACAATGCCGACGGCGCCTCGGAGGGGCGCCTGCTATGCATCCGCTCGGGACCCTCTTTCGCCCTCTTCGACCGCGTCCACCAGGCGATCGCGACCGCGACGGATGCCCAGCTTCTGCGGCAACAGCTTGACGCGGGCGAGCTGGACGACCCATGGCGCTTCATCGACGGTCTCCTCCTCCATGGCCGCCGGGTGTTCGTGCCCGACCACGACGACCTCCGTCACCAGGTGCTGCTACTGGCGCATTCCGCGGGTCATGAGGGTGTCCAAAAGACACTCCACCGCCTCCGCGCCGACTTCTACGTCCCCGGTGATCAGGCCATGGTCCAGGACTGGGTGCGTTCGTGTGAGACGTGCCAGCGCAACAAGACGGAGACTTTCCGCCCAGCGGGCGTTTTGCAGCCGCTCGACGTACCATCATAGGTGTGGGCCGACATCTCCATGGAATTCATCGAGGGCCTCCCTAAGGTGGGGGGCAAGTCCATCATCCTCACGGTGGTCGAACGCTTCTCCAAGTACGCCCACTTCATCGCGCTCGGCCATCCCTACATGGCCTCGTCGGTGGCCCTTGCCTTCTTCGACGGCATCATCCGCCTACACGGGTTTCCCTCATCCATCGTCTGTCATCGGGATCCGGTGTTCACGGGGCACGTGTGGCGGGATCTCTTCCGCATGGCGGGGGTCCAGCTCCGGTTCAGCACGGCGTTCCACCCCCAGACGGATAGCCAGTCGGAGGTGGTCAATAAGGTGATCGCCATGTATTTGCGCTGTGTTACAGGTGACCGCCCTTGGGCTTGGGTGGATTGGCTTGCATGGGCGGAGTACTGCTACAACACCTCATACCACTCCGCCCTACGCGCCACACCATTCGAGGTGGTCTATGGTAGGCCACCTCCGCCTACTCTGCCGGTGGACCCGGCGATGGCGCAGACGGAGGCAGCTGGCGAGCTCATCCCCACCCGCGACGAGATGCTAGCCGAGGTGCGGCAGCGTCTTGTCCAGGCTCAGCAGGTCGCCAAGCACTACTATGACGGCCGCCACCGCGAGGTGGAGTACACGGTGGGTGACTGGGTGTGGTTGCGTCTGCTACACCGCTCTCACCAGTCTCTCGACCCGCGGGCAAAACACAAGCTTGGTCCGCGCTATGCGGGGCCCTTCGTCATCTTGCAGCGGATTGGGACCTTGGCGTACCGTCTTCAGTTGCCTGATGGGGCGCGCATTCACGACGTCTTCCACGTGGGGCTGCTGAAGCCCTACCGCGGCACGCCACCGGTCACCACTCCACCACTTCCGCCGACGGTAGAGGGCCGTTTACTTCCCAACCCGGCGAAGGTGCTGCGCGCCCAGCTACGTCGTGATGTTTGGCACTTGTTGGTGCAGTGGGAGGGCCTTCCAGCTGAGGAGGCAACTTGGGAACCACGTGATGCGTTCCAGCAGCATTATCCAGACTACCAGCTCAAGGACAAGCTGTTTGCGCAAGCGGGGAGAGATGTTATGATCGGGTTGGTCTACCACCAGAGGGGCCCCACCGGCCAGGCTTAGTTAGGGGCTTAGGCCAATTAGCAGATTAGGGGCTTAGCCCATCAGCAGATTTCTCTTATATATACGAGTTGTAATCGACCAGAACAATCAAGCAATAAACATATTTTGTTGTCGACTCCTCAATGAGTCGGAGTCCCAAACCCTAGCCGCCGCCTTCGCCTTGCGCCGCCGCCTGTCCCAAGCCGCGCGACGGCACCCTGCCGCCGGCGCCCTCGCCTCTGCATGCACAGCGCCCCTTCCTTCCCCTACATTCTCCGCCCTAGACCGGGTAGACACGCTGGTTCTACCAATCGCAGTGGAAACTTCTGTGACCAGCAAAGCATGAAGAGGAGTGTGTGGTGATAATCGAGAAACTGAAGATGGTGGCTAAAGGTTCCTTCTTCCTTATAAAACCGCGCGGAGGTGTTGGTTGAGCTTTTAGCAGCAGTCTCCAGTTTATCTAGTTGCTCGCCAGTAGTCCAGTTTGTAACTAGGTGCTCTCTGGAGCTTCTGTTGTTTTTCTTCGTTCTGTGGTGTTCGAACTTTGTAAGGGCAAATTCTCCCAGTACTCTGTGTTTGTGTATTGCTTTTATATAAAAGCAGGGCTTCCGCCTATTCTCCAAAAGTTCTGCCGTACCCATCTTGTGTAATTGTATCTTCTTGATATTAATATATTCTTTTTATCGAAAAAAAATCTTGTGTAATCAGAATTCGTGAGGATAATATTGTACTGCATTGTATGCCATTACCCTCACGAATCATTTCAATCACGGTGTGTCCTCGAACTGTTACTGCAGCCAAACACTTTCTTGGTTTTATGTGTATTCGGTATATTTGCTGAACAACATTTTTGTGGAGTGAAACTATAGAACAATATTCTTTATATGTGTTATTGCTAGTCGATTTTGGGAGTACACAGCAGGTTTTTTCAATGTACACAGTCCGAATCAGTTGACAACATTTCTGGGTGGTGGCTCGCTTCGAACAAACACTCTGTCAGAATTAACTTACTCCCTTTTGAGTCTCTGTACCTTACAAAATGAATTTCGGTTCAGGATCGTAGGTGAACTCTGCAAAGACACACAATAAGTACTAGTGAAATGATGCTTCTCCTGGACAGAAGAGCATGGCAACTGCTTCACATAGCCTGGGTCTGATCGTTCCGGTAGAAGCTTCGAACGAAGAATGACCTTTGACAGAAGGATTCTGAGAGCATGGCGTCTTGAGTTGTAGGATTCCCTTAAATTGGCTTGTCGGCCACTCTGTAAACCTGATACAATGTAAAACCTTTGTTTCATTGATGCAAATAGTGAGCTCTGCTCCTATTTTTTCTTGTAAATATAGGACTTCCAACATGTTACTGACGCTGATGCCAGATGGTGTAATATTATTTTCGCGCGATCTAAATCTTAGGATTCTGTATAATTCTCTCCAATTCCCTAGAATACACTTCAAACAAACAAAACCTGATTGTGAGCTAGGGTCATCCTCGATGTGTTGGCAAACTGTTTGACATGAGCTGCATGGGCTTTGTGTTGAAATTATAACTATCTCATCCTCGACGACGTGTCTCAGGTCTGTGTTGGTAGTCAGGTTGGACGATGTTTTGGATGTGTTGTACCTTTTTTATACTTAAATCAACAATTTTCTTCGGTTAATTGACAAATATAGGGCCTTGGACTCTGATTAAGAAAATGCTCTCTTAAGGATTAGTCCTCACTCTGATTAACCAAACTACAAAGCTTCTCACTTTCTAAAAACAAGAAGAAAGAAAATGCTGTCTTCAAATATAATGCGAAAAACTACAAGACACAGTAGCATGTGCTGCTGTTCCTTGTCGGACTGGTAGGCCAAAATGGAAATGGACAAAATCGGGGGAGTTCACGCTGAAATCTATGTATTCTCACTTATGTAGTAATGGTATTGACAGGTCTTTCAACCATTTGTGGAGAGCCAAAATTTCTTTAAAAATCAAAGTTTGGCTGTTGATTTGGCATAACTCAACTGGAACCAGTTAAGGACAACCAATCAACTGACACTCCCTCGGTGCTTGCTTTGTATATATGTCGTGGTCGTTGTTTGAAATTCCTAGTTCTCGGTTATGAAAGATGCTAGCAGTAGACGGCGCTTCACGCTTTGAATTTTGCGTTTTCCTTGTTGTACATGGATGCTGTTGGTGTGTGCTTGTTCCGTTATCCCAGGTCAGGATCAGATGGAAAAAAAAGAAAGAAATTGTCATCTCAGGCGCCACACCAAATTCCCAAGTCACTACGCCTAAGCTACGCGAGATTCATCAAGTAAATTGCAAGGTACTCCCAGGAGTATATTTTTATGATATGCGTGGAATAGCCCCCAAAAGGCTGTTTTATCGGCTCAAGTTCTGAGTAGGACATCACATGGTGAAATGGATTTGGAAGCTCTACCAAGGAGCGGAAGGTCCGTGGGCAGACCTGATCAGGGCTAAGTATCTGCGGGGCAGGGGCCAGGGATCTCTATGCGGGAGAGGTCCCAACTCATGGCTCCTAGTTTTGGAATGCGATACAAAAGGTTAAATGGCACTTCAAACTGGGGGCCAAGCATAGGGTTCGGAACGGGAGAAGGACCTATTTCTGGACGGACTGGTAGACTGGAAACGGCCCACTTAGGGCGAGATTTCCCAGGCTTTTCATCTGCTGTGAGTCACCGTTCATCACCGTCGATGGGGCGAGGGTGCTCGAGGGGGTGCCAGGGGAATGGCGCCTCCGCTTCAGACGGCAGTTTGGCCTTGCCGAGACAGTGGAGTGGGACAATATGTGTAGGGAGGTACAGGGACTTCCTACTAGCCCGGAGGACGACGAGGTCTCCTGGGCCCTGGAGCCTTCAGGCATCTTCTCCACTAGCTCAGCTTATGCTAGCCTGGCGCAAGGGGCGGTGGCCGCGTCGTTCAAGGACGTGTGGAGAACCAGATGTAATATCCCAGGTTTAGAGGCAACAAAATGAGAGAACACCAAAGTGTGCATTGCATTCATGCATAGAAAATCCGGGGAATTTTCGCGCTTTCAAATAAAACTTACCACGATCCACTGAAGTTTCACTTGACTTGCTTGGAATTGAAGTAGATCATCAAGTCAAGCGCTATAAACTTCACTGTGATCTTTGTTAAAACCTTGTTTTGGGTAGAGATGATTTGATCTATGGATTAGATCAAATGGAATTATATTTACAACAACACATTCTTTAAGAATCAAACCCTAACTTATTAACACTTAAAAGTTAGCAACTGCCTTTGTGTGTAATGTAATTCACTTCTAAACTTATTACCAAATAAGGTAAACCACAGGGTCTAAAGTGCATAAATGCCACACATTCTTATTTAAATCATTACTTATTAAGTATATGGAATATCATAAAACTAAATCCATTTACATTACGAATTATAGTTCAAACTATTTGAATAAAACTAACTATGAGTATTTTGAAACTCATATGATCATGCCTTGGTGAATTCAAACACCAACTATCCAAACTTGAGAAATAACCCTCAACCTTAACCTTTTTACCAATATTATAATGTAAATCCAATCAAAGATGGTGTGATGACTCATCCACAATAATAAAACCATCCACATGATATTTAGTAGCAAATGCCACTTGGCTATCCAAAAATAAATCATATGAGAGGATAATCTCTATGCCATGTGGGATGAAAATATCTACATGACTTGCTTTCCAAGTTTTGCCACCTCATGCTCAAAGGATTGCTATGGATGAGGGCATGACAACCAAGCACCTTACTCATCAAACCAAATCAAGAGTCACCACCTATGTGTCATGATACTAGAGCTTGCCCAAGCCTATAAATAGAGCCACACCCTTCATCCATTTGAACACCTTGTAGCATGATACATAGAAACAAACACATAGAGCCACTCCATATACATTAGCTAGGATCAAGATGAAGAAGCTAGGAGGTGGAGGCATACCACAAGATGCAGGTTTATCAGATTTCCTGAAGAACAAGCTACAGAAGATACCAAGGTAGAATTCCTAGGAAAACCATATATTTAGAGGATCATATCATCATCTCTTGAGTAGGACCTTAGGATATTCCAAGACATTGAGAAGTGAGAGAAGTTATAATCATAGCCATGCCCATACAAGAATACTAGAGTAGTACTAATCCTAGTTGTTCAAGTCAATATTTAATCTTGGAGGTGAGAACCCTATTCCAATAACAATACCTTAGGAAACCAATTCCATAATCATCACAACTTGGTATTAATTATAAACCCTAAGAATCTAGGATGAGTGTGATGAGAGGAATATTAAAGAGGGATTAGTGAGGAATGAGTATATCTTGTCTAATGCATGATTATACCTTGTAGATATAAAGGATAAGTTAAACCCATATGATTAATTAGATCTCATCTATCACATAAAATATTAAATATATCACTAGTAGTTAACCCCAGATCAATCCTCATGTCTTGTATGGTGGACTAACCCTAGCTAGCCAATAAAACATAATCAAAGCTTATGCTTATACCCAATTCTAGCTTGTGTATTACATGGGTAATCCCAAATAAAACCCTAGACCATAGTTAAATTCCAATCCATGGATTACTTTGGGTCATGAGTAGAACCCTGCCATACCTCATGCCTATTTAGACTTCAAATAAGTGAAGCATCACTAAAACC
>NC_061508.1:89743449-89794525 GCF_022539505.1 Lolium rigidum
CTAAACCCTTTCACATAGGATCATCATCCACATAAAATCATAAACTCAACCCATTCTTATTACCACTTACTTTAAACCCTAGCCTTAACTAAATTATATGTGAGTAATCATTATGGTTAAGCAATAGAAAAATATAACATATTCACCATGCACATGTTCTAAATTTTCAAATCATTTAAACAGAAACGGTTCCTAAATTATAAATGAATGGAGATCAATATCTTAACCATTTCCATTTTTATTAAACCTCACAAGGTGTCACTCTAATTAAGAATTCAATAGTTGTTTAAACAAAAGAATTATGCAGTGAGTATTATCAAGAAGTGATATGGATATTCAAATAGTTTTGAACCTGCAAAACAAAATAGAAATCAGATCTGAATTCAAATTTGAATTTAATAGAGAATACAAACCAGTAAATAAAAACAGGAATTTGAAAAGAGGAAAAGAGAGGGAAAAGGGCTTACCTTGCCAGGCCAAGCCGCACCAGAGCAGCCCAGGACTAGCCCATCATCGTCACCGCGTCGACCAAGTCTCGGCCCAGCCCATGACACCGTACCCCTTCATCCAAAAATATCAGCGAGGGGGGGAGACTCGTCCTCATCCTCTTCCTCTCAGTGCGCTCGACGACGACGACACCCTCCTCGCCGCTCGTCGATCTCTCCTAAGCGGCCGCGTGACGAGGCTCTTTCTTGAAGCCTATAAATACCCCGAGACGAACCCTAGCTCTCAATTTCTTCTTTTCCCCTCCAATTTCTTCTCGAGCCGAAACCCTAGCTCGCCGGCCATCTCTTCTCGCCGGTGATTGGAGCACTCCCGAGCCATGTCGTGGTCACCATTGTCTTCCCCGACCTCTACTTGTTCAGCCCTACGCAAGGAATCGAGCCGCAGCAGCCCGGAGCATCTTCACCGAGCCATCTTCTCCGACGGCGGTCACCGTCCACGCCGTCGATTCGGACCACCGCAAGCCTCACCGTCAAGCGATCTGTGCTCCTGGTGAGCTACTCGTTCCACTGGTGCCTTTGGCCCGCTCAATTACGCATCATAGCTCCTCCGCACCGTGAGCCCGTGAGCACCGCCGCAGCATCTCGCCGCCGGCCATGTTCCGATGACCTTTAGGTAGCGGCGCTAGTACCAATAGCTTCCTCATCGCGTCCTGAGTAGATTGGTAGTCCCCAATCGGCCGGGGAGGGCCAGAATCGGTGGCGCCGTCGTCGACTGCCGCCGGCAGTACTGCTCCCGCGCCATATTTCGATTTTGACCTGGTCCAATCCCACGTGGATGCCACGCTGGACCTGGTCCCACTCGTCGACCACTAGAGTAACAGCTAGATCGGGTAGCTTTAGTGTTTTCGTTTAAATTCAAATTCCAGTAAATAGATGAAACTTTGCAAAATCATAGAAATTCCATTTCAACTCAGAAAATTATGAATAAGATATCAAAACTCTCACAAAAATAAACTCTATTCAAATAAAATATAAAACAAAAATGTGTGACAAAATAAAAATCCATTTATTTTTAACCTTATTAATTATGCCATTTCATTTATTTACAATACAATTTCAATTCAATAATTAGTGAAGTTTCAAAATTAAATTTTAACTATTCAGTAACTAAGTAAAATGTTAAGCTTAATTTTATTTATCATATTTGCATTAACTTAATTATTAGTGGTAATCCATAAACCCTAATTAACAAATTACCATTTACCATTTTCTTTAAATAGTAATAACTCAAGAAAATATTATAAGCCAATATTATTTTGGTAAATCAAAACTTATTTACTTAAACATTCTTAAGTTAACAAATTAAATACTTTAAACCTAATAACAATGATTAAACCCTGATTCTTAATGAAACCTAAATAGAAGTTGCTCTAATTATTAAATCTTGTGAAAATTAATAAAATGTCAAACCATTACTAATTATGCTTCAAAGTAATTAGTTACCACATCTATATTTTCAATCATCATTTAAGGAGTTGTACCATAATTTAGAGACCCTAATTCTAACATAAACATGAACCTTGATCTCATTATTTCATGTGATCATCCTAAATTAGTGCAACCCTAAAACCCTAGGGGTTTAGCCCATGTGATCATCTTCACTTCACCTTTATATGTAGAAACTTAATAAACAACCAATGAATACATACTCATGATCCACTAAAATAAAACTAGGTACAATTCGCAGGAGACTATCATCTCATGTCTTTAATTTTAGTTAACACCTATATGATCCACTAGCATAAAACCAAGTCACATGAGATTATCATTTCATGTCCCTATTCAAACCTATATGATTCCCTAAGTGTCACCTAGGTAGAAACCCTAACTTGTTAATTGAATTAGTACCATTGATCACCACTCCTATATACCATACCATTAAGATAAACCTCAATCATTAAACCCTAGTAGAACCATAATAATAAACCCTAGTATCAACTTTGTGTAGCAAATCACATCACATGTTCCTATCCAACTAAACCTTACTTAGGAAATGATAAACCACTTAGCTTAGAAACTATTAGAGATTATTTGGTAAAGCAAATATGAAGTCATAGTAAACCCTAACTCATAGCAATACCTTGATAACCATCCTTTGATATGATGCTTAGGAGAAACCATAGTAATAAACCTACTAATACTTGCTACATGTAGATCACTTCTACTTAAGCACCAACCAGTCCTATTAGTAAACCCTAATAGCACTTAGCTCCTATTTAAAGTATTTCATATTCTTATTTTAACCTGTTCTTCAAAAGTTATTCTGTTGAAGTACAAATGTCAATCAAACCATGGAAGCCATAGTTCTTATTTGAAATACTTCTTATTTCTTAAACAACATGTTCTTCAAAAGTTATTCTTTTGAAGTATAATATAAGTAATCATCAACCATGTTCTATAGAACTTAAAATTGACAACTGTTCTTTATATATTATTCCACCACTATTCTTTATGTGTATGATTGTTATGATGCTAATATAACCAAACCCTAATAAGAACCTTGTTTGAGAACCATTCTAAAAGTGCAACCAACCCTAAAGAAATCTTTACAACTCATACATCCTAAATCATCGAGGTTAGGTTACGCTCGGGACGATTGCATCTCATATTATGCATTATAGCATCTTTGCCAGCTTCTTTAAACATTGTCCTTACTGGACGATGATGGTATTTCAGCATTTGGAGTTCTCACGTATCGAAGCTTTTGCCTCGCATAATCTTGCACTCAAGAAAGGCAAGTTCATCGCTTGCTCATGTCATTTGATTATTTGTATCAAACTATATGCAAAGTACTATACTTATCACTCATGCATTGAAAAGCAAAGTATTATTTTACAATTATGAATATGACTATGTGGTGGGCAATGGAACCATGGTATGTGTTGATATGGTGGAGGTTCCATTGCATGGGTACTACTCATCTAGGACTAAGTACCAATGCCGTCCGGTTGATTCTAGCGCCGTACATATCGCGTTATCCATGAGATCTATAATGGCTCGGGGAAGTCAGTCATATCTTTTCCCTTCGCACGCCAACGGATTGGTAGAGCTGGTGGGGTGTTGGAGGCACTGCCGCAATAGGTTGGGATATCCTTTTAAATCCCCATCCATTAGTGATGATAAGCTCTACGATCTATGATGGATTGTCCGGAGTACACCGTGAGTAAAGCCGTATTATCGGGAGAAGTCTACTGGGGGTGTACGGTTGGACAAAAGGGTGGGTTTGCAGGGTCGCGGAGAAGGCAGTGATTGGCTTGGATCTTATACTGGGCCTCACACCCAAGGAAGTGTGGACGGGGTCATCGGCGGAGATTCGGGATTCGGATCCGACGGTGGAAACTGAACGGTCACGCCGTTAGATGGATGACACGTGTTTAGGTCAACTGCGGTAAAACGACGTGGAGGTAACTTAACCATGCACTCCCGAAAATTCCGGCTGAAGATTTGCATCTCGCGAAAATTTAGCGCGGGAAATGAGGAAGTTGTGCGCGGAAAAGTGGAACTTCCGTTGTTAAGTATGATCCGAAGGTGAAAGATTTCCGGAACTCGTTTGAGTCTTTTAAGATTCCGGTAATTCCGTGAGGATAAATTGGTTCTCGTTCGAGCGGGGAGTAACCCGGAAATGTTCTTTGGAACGTCGATGGATGAAGTCCCGCGGGGTGGGAGCATTTTCCGGCTATAAGTCGGGAAAAAGAAGAAAATGCAAAGTTGGAGCTCTTCAAGTTTCTCCGCGTTACCAACGTTTGCCGGAGATTGTGTTGGATCGGCAAGGCGGAAACTGCAGGCGAAACTCGGAGAACTCTGGGGGCTACTGTTGTGGGTATACTTCATGGGTGTACCATCGACAGTGCCTAGATCCGGCAAGCCCGGGTGGCCCACAGATGGTGATGAGGCATGTGGCCCATCGGGCGGCCCGATGCTTCGTTGATCATGAAGGAAGAAGTCCATCCCGGGATCGGTAGGCCGGATCCGTACCGACATTAGGAGTAACCCGGATCCATGGAGGCCCATGAGGAACCCGGATCCGATACGACGTATATGGAGGGCGAATCCGTGACGTGCACGGCAAGATATTGTACCGTAGTTAGGCGGTCTGTAATCCGGCGAGGACTCTCCATGTAAACCCTAGATCCGTGCGCCTTTATAAGCCGGATCCTGTGAGCCCTAGAGGCACAACCACAACTCTTTGTAACAACGCGAAAGCGCCCGGATAATTCCGGACAAGCAGCGGTGAGGCCCTGTCATCGTGCAGGTGTTCCGAAGCTGGGTAACTCGCGTACCACCGTCCCGTGTGCACTCCGCCCTATGGCCCCTACCTCTTCTCCCCCTCGTGAGGATCCCTCCTCCGAGGTACCGTCGATTAGGCAACGACAGTTGGCGCCCACCGTGGGGCCTGCGGCGTCTGGAGGCCGGAACCGGGAGGGTTCCGCCATGGGAAGCTACGACGACACCATCGCTGTGGGGCGTGTCCTTTACGCCGGAAGTCCGCCGATCGTCCCTCCGGATGAGTGTTGGATTCCGGCTAAAACCGACCCCGTCAAGCTCTCCATCGTCCCGGTTGGCGGCATACACATCTTCATCGGGGAAACCGTCGATTCCGACGGAAACCCACCGGTAAGTAGCGCCGACGCGACCGCCGCTGAGCGGGGACGCGGTCGCGAAGATCCGATTCGAGACGCAGGAACTTCCTAGCGAAGATTCCGCCTTAGATCTGAAAAAATCAAAACCCACCCAATCCGCCCCGAGCAGGAAGTAACGGTGGAAGACCAATGCGGATCCGCTCGGGTCTCCCAGATGTTAGAGAAGCAAAGGTGTCACTTCGTACACTTCTTGGCCCATACCACCGGAACCGCCCCTCATGGAGCCGGAGCTGGTCCCGAGCAGGTCGTGGCCCCGGAAAACAACGTTGCTCCGGATCAGCAAGAGGCTGTCGGAGAAAGCGAAACTCCGGTTGAAGAGTCAATCTTGGGAAATCTAAGCCCAATCTCCGGAGACACCCAGTCCATGGACACTGCAGAGTTTGATCGCAAGGTGATGGAACTCGGATACGGTGAACAGCCTGAAGTCGATTCCGTCCAGCCAAAGCGGTACTTGCAGCGTAGCGGCGCTCGGAGAAGACGGATCAGAAGCGGCAGACACTCAATCCGACCCCCAGCCATCCCACCACGGATCTCCGATGTCACGGGAACGGCCCCGAGGGGATTCTCCCTCGGAGAGCCTCCTGTCGCCTGAAGAGATAGTCGCACAAGCACGCATGGATTTGGTCGCAAAGTCAGACGTCCTCAACAAGCCAATAACCCCTGGCGATGCCGCAGATCCGGAGGCTTTAGAGGCCACTAGGAAGGAGATGCTGGCCACAGCCAAAAAGTTTGCCAACACCGCAGCTGCTATATTGGATGAGAGGGAAGAAGCTGCACTGATCATGGATCGCTTTGAAAGACAGGATCGCGAAGTCACCGCAACACTCGAGAAAGTCAAGAGTATGAGAAAGGAGTGGGAGGTGAAAATGACCTACGCACGAGCGGAGGCTGATAGAATCGTCAGAGAAGCAATCCCTCCCCGCAGGATCAACTTTGCAACCCTGCCGAACAGCAGCCGCTCGCCACCCCAAAGGACAATATGGCGAAAGCTGCGAAATTCTGAAGAAAAGTGACGAGGAGATTGACATCAACTACTTGCGCACGCTCGTCGCTTCGGCGGTTAAACAGACAGAGCAAGGCAGATACTTCGCGCAAGTTGGAATCTAACCCGGAGCATTGCGTCTCCACTGCGCGAAGGACGCCCACAACAATCGCCATCGAGATGACGAATCGCGAACCGGATCCTCGGAACGCGGAAGGAAAGCCGGGGAACACCCAAATCCGATCCCCGTACCATCAAAGACGCCACCGTCGGATCCGAGAAAGGGAAAGGATGCAATGTACTACGGACGAGACAAGTACCGCAACGCCTCTCCTCCGCCTAATGGTTACCCGCGTCCCCCTCGTCGCCGTAGTCCAGCCGGAAACACCAGGCCTCAAGGGCATGGTGGAATTGTTATCCGCGACATCGTGATGCCTTCCGGAAACCGGAACAGGGAGCGCACGCCGGAACCTCGCCGGAATCAGAACAATGATCGAGAACCCGAGCCTAGGAGGAGCCGGAATGAGGAGCGCGACCCGGAGCCCCGCCGGAGCCGGAACGACCAGGGCAGCCAGCGCCACGGCGAAGGCAGCCACGGAGCCGGAGCCGGCACCGGGAGGGCGCGGGGAGAATGCGGAGGCGGAAGCAAGAGGTCGGATCGGCCCCCTCGCGAGGTCTCCTCACCACCACCTAGCGGTGGCGGCGGAGGTGGAGGCGGAGGCGGTGGCCGGAGATCTCGCTCTCGCTCACGGTCCCCGTCACGGCTCGCGCGGCGCGCGGGAACGCCTCAACGAATACGGAACCGACTACATCGGACCAAAGTGCTTTGGCGAGGATGATTCGAGAGGAACCAAAGCCAAGGAGCTCCCTCAAGCTACCCGGAAATCTGAAGCATTATGATGGCACCGAAAGGCCGGATACCTGGATTGAGGATTACTACAATGCGAGTAACCTTTGCCGGAGGAACCCCTAATATCGCCCGCCGCATGCTCCGGTTGTACCTTGTAGGACCAGCCCGGATCCGGCTCGGCGACCTCGAGAAAAACTCCATCTTTTGCTGGTTCGACTCGAAGACCGCTTTTGAGAAACACTTCGGAGGCACCTACAAAAGACCTGCCACGGCAAGCGACTTACAAGCTTGTATCCGAGAAGAAGGGAGAAACCTCAAGAAACTTCCTCACACGATGGTTGGCATGCGAGAACGAGTGCGAGAACGTCGACCACACCACTGCCATGTACGCCTTCATTGGGGGACTGCAGAGAGGAGGATTGCTGAGGCATAAGCTCACATGTTTGGCTAACGCCAATAAACTGACTTTGGATGAGATGATCTCCATTGCCAGTGACCCTGCCGCCGATGACGACGCGGGCGGTGATATCGCAGCTACAGCAATCCCCTTGCACCGACAAAAGAAAAACCGTGATAACGGTAACAACAGCGGCCACAAACGCAAAAACCCTGATGACCAGAAGAGTGGCGGATCCGACATGGTCGCCATGGCGTTCCAACGCGGAGGTTCAGGAGGCGGAAGAGGACGCGGCCGTGGAGGCGGAGCCGGCAGGGGTCGGCGAGCATGGCAGCGAGGTCACCGGCGGCGGATCCCGCGCCCCGCAAACCTACGAGGAGTACGGAGACATGCCCTGCTCGGCCCACTTGGATCCGGCTACGGGGAAGTCCACTCACACCAACCGCAGCTGCAAGTGGGTCAACGACCTAAAGAACGACCCGGAGGCGGGATACAAGCGAGCCCGGAAGCACCGCCCACGCGGCAAAGGAGGCAAGGGCAAGAACAAGGACAAGGAGGAGGACAGTTCCGAGGCGATGGACGAGGATGATAACTCGCCGGATCCCAAAGCCGGATCCGCGAGGTAAATCCAACCCCTTCGAGAAAAAGAGCGTGGGGGCTTACCACACTTTCCTCGGAACCCCCACGATCCGCGCTACAAAATCAGCTACCCGGATCCCGAACGCCACGGTTCCGGCTGTGCCGCGATATGTCGGGTGGTCGGAAGTTCCGTGCACATTTGACGAGGGAGGATCATCCCGCCATTGTGCCAAAAGAATACTACGCCTTGGTTGTGAGTCCCCGCATAGACGGGTATGACTTCTCCAAGTGCCTCATGGATGGCGGAGCCGGCTTGAACATCATGTACCCGGAGACTCGGAGCGGATGAACCTCACCAAGGAACAGCTCAAACACGGCACCACCGAGTTTCACGGCGTGGTTCCGGGTAAGAAGGCGAACTCCTTGGCAGCATCACACTTCCCGTGGCTTTCGGCGATGTTCATAATTTCCGCGAAGAAAAGATCACGTTTGAAGTTGTGCCCTTCAAGAGCTCCTACCATGTCATCTTCGGCGAGGCCCACCTACCACAAGTTCCACGCAAGAGCGTGCTATATCTACAACAAGCTCAAGATGCCGGGTCCCAATGGTATGATCACCATAACCGGAGACTACAAAAAGGCTCACGAGTGCGAGTTGGGCGAAGCCGCCTTCGCGAGTCTGTCATATCCGGAGAAGAGCTGAAAGGCTACAGGGCCGCGGTGGATCCGACTGAGATGCAAACCACCAAGAAGCAGATCTCCGAACAGAAAAACTCCTTCAGGGCCGCGATAGAGACCAAGAAAGTCAGCTTCAAGGAAGATGACCCTACCAAGCAAGTCTCGATCGGAGCCAATATGGACCCCAAATAGGAAAGCGCGCTCGTCGAGTTCCTCCGCGCTAACATGGATATCTTCGCATGGCAACCTTCTGACATGTCCGGAGTACCTAGGGAACTCGCCAAGCACTACCTCAACATAAATCCGGGGGCTAAACCGGTGAAGCAAGCTATGCGACGCTTTGGAGATAAGAAGCGCCGCGCCATAGGAATGGAACTAGCAAAGTTACTAGAAGCGAGGTTTTGTAATAGAAGTTATCCACACCGATTGGGTCGCGAATCCCGTCCTTGTACCCAAAAAGAACACTGAAATACTAAGAATGTGCATCGATTACTCTGGCTTGAACAAACATTGCCCGAAGGATCCGTTCCCCCTGCCGCGCATTGACCAAGTCATTGATTCGACGGCGGGGGCGGAGCTTCTGTGTTTTCTTGATGCGTATTCCGGGTACCATCAGATCCGGATGAAGGAATCCGACCAAAAGGCGACTTCATTCATTACCCCGTTTGGCACTTACTTGCTATGTTACTATGCCTTTTGGTTTGAAAAACGCAGGTGCCACCTACCAACGTACGATGCGGCGGTGCTCGAAGGACCAAATTGGCCGGAACGTGCACGCCTACGTCGACGACATCGCGGTCATGACCCGGAAAGGATCCGACTTGATCAGCGACCTCACGAAACCTTTGAGAATCTCCGTCGGTACAAGATGATGTTGAATCCGCTGAAGTGCGTCTTTGGCGTGCCAGTCGGAAAACTCCTTGGCTTCATAGTCTCTCACGGAGGCATTGAGGTTAACCAGGAAAAGATCAAAGCAATCCTGTGTATCAAACGGCCAACTTGTCTCAAAGATGTGCAACGACTAGCTGGTTGTGTCGCAGCAATCGATAGGTTTGTTAGCCGTCTTGGCGAGAAGGCGCTACCTGCGTACAAGTTGTTGAAGAAAACGAGACAAATTTATGCCGGGACGACGCAGGTGACGCAGCTCTTCGAGGGTTGAAGGAAATACTTACCTCCCCACCTATCTTGGCAGCCCAGCAGAGTCGAGCCAATGCTCCTTTATCGGCGGCCACCAACAAAGTCATTAGCCTCGTCATCGTGGTGGAGCGAAAGGAAGAAGGTCATGAATATGACGTACAAAGACCTGTCTACTACATAAGCGAGGTGCTTGACGGAGTCAAAGCAAAGATACCCTCACTTTCGAAGCTAGCTTATGGAGTTTTCCTAGGCAGCCGGAAGCTGAGACACTACTTCCAAGAGCACCCGGTAATGAGTTGTGAGCAAGGCTCCGCTGTCAACAATTCTCAACAACGCTGACGCAACAGGACGGACGGCTAAATGGGGCATTGAATTATCCGCCTTCGACATCGCTTACAAGCCAAGGACTGCGGTAAAATCCCAGGTCTTGGCAGATTTCGTTGCAGATTGGACAGAAGCTCCGGATGCAAGTCTGGAGCCGGAACCAGAAACATGGGTCATGCACTTCGACGGATCCAAGCAGCATCAAGGCTCAGGAGCCGGAGTCACCCTGAAGTCCCCTACCGGAGAAGAACTGCAGTACGTTATGCAGATCCACTTCGAAGCTACAAATAACATGGCAGAATACGAGGCTCTACTACACGGACTGCGCATCGCTAAGGAAATAGGGATCAAGCACATCATCTGTTGCGGAGATTCCGACCTGGTGGCACAGACAAGTAGCCGGAACTCGGAACGCCGGAAATTCCGTCATGGCAGCCTACGGAGACGAAGTTGATGAGATCGCCAAGTGCTTCCTCGGATACGAAGTCAAATACGTCAGGAGAGACGATAACACAGCGGCAGACATGCTATCCAAGCTCGGATCCGGCAGAAAACCAATTCCGCCTGGAATCTTCCTAGAGCATCTCCGGATACCCTCGGTGAAGGGCGCTAACCCGGAAAACCCAGAAGTGGCAGTGTCTCCGGCCAGAGAGGTATTAGCTACCATTCCGGCTTGGACACAACCCTTCCTGGACTACCTCATCGATCAGAAGTTGCCGGAGGACGAGGTCCTCGCACGCCAGATCATCAGACGAGCACGATCCTACACTATTGTTGATGGACAGCTCTACAAACGAAGCGCAACAGGGGTATTTCTCAAATGCGTCTCAAATCAAGATGGCATTGAAATCCTCAGAGAGATCCACGCAGGGGACTGCGGGCACCATGCCGCTCCCGAGTCACTCGTTGCAAAAGCTTTTCGGCTAGGCTTTTATTGGCTCACGGCTAAAGAAGATGCGACAAGATAGTCAAGACCTGCCGAGGTTGTCAGTACTATGCTACTCAACCAAACGCTCCAGCCCAAGAGCTGAAGACCATACCTATCACCTGGCCATTTGCGGTCTGGGGGCTCGATATGGTTGGTAAGTTAAAAAGATCATCTCCTGGTGGTTGTGAATACCTCCTGGTCGCCGTTGACAAGTTCGGCAAGTGGATCGAGGCCAAGCCGGTGAGAAAAGCCGACGGTGCTACGGCACTAAAATTTGTACTGCAGCCTCGTGATGAGATTCGGCATCCCACACGGCATCATAACGAGATAATGGCACAAACTTCGCTCGGGGAGAATTAAAGGATTATTGTGAGACAATGGGGATTCGATTGGACCTTGCATCCGTGGCCCACCCACAATCCAATGGTCAAGTTGAAAGAGCTAACGGTCTAATATTATCGGGAATCAAGCCACGCCTTGAAGAACCGTTGCGACGAGCAGGCTGGAGCTTGGGCCGACGAACTAGACGCTGTCTTGTGGAGTTTGCGAACTACCCCTAACAGGTCAACGGGGTTTACCCCTTTCTTCCCGGTATACGGATCCGAAGCCGTGATCCCCTCCGACATCATCCACGATTCACCGCGAGTTTCCGCCTATAATGAAGAAACAGGCGACGAGGCCGGACAGCTATCCGTGGACCTGATCGAAGAAGCTCGGAACCTAGCCGATCGGCGCTCCGCCATCTACCGGCGAAGCTCCGACGCTATCACGGTCGTCGAGTTCGGAAACGTTCCTTTATGGCGGGAGACACGGTCCTCCGCCTTCGACGAGTGAAAGACCATAAGCTGCAATCTCCATGGGAAGGACCCTTCGTAGTTAGCAAAGTGCTTCATAACGGGTCGTACTACCTTGTTGATTTCCGCGAGCTGAGGGATAGACACTGCTAATCGGCGCCGGAAACGCAAGCATGAGGATCCGGATGACATCTACGATGAAACAGATCGCCCTTGGAATATCGCACAGCTACGTCCTTTCTACACTTAGCATATTTTTCCGAGTTACAAACTACGTAATAGTTATACATGATCAATGAAATAAAGCTTATGGTTCACTCTTTGAGTCTTTTACCTCCTTTACTTGTTCATTTTAGATCGTGTATGTTTTTCCGACTAAAACCGCAGAGCTGGATGTTTTCCGCCTAGGCGTGTATAAAAGTTGTGATTTCTAAAACCGTCCTTTAGGACGTAAGCTTAAGTTTTCCGACTAAGTTGTTATCCATTGCGAACTCGTGGATTCCTAGTAGCGATTTCCGGCACCTATGCCCGGGGGCTTGTTTCCGCGGTTATGGACGGATTGCCATTGGGCTTCGTCGCCGGCCGGCGAGCATTTCCGGCTAAGGTTTTCCGGCTCGTGGAAGGTCAAGCGGGCAAGCCGGAAAATAACGAAATCAGCACTTGCTTTCCGACATAAAACGAAACATGCGCATAATATTAAACGGATAGCGAGGATAAGTGTTTCCGCCCCATGCATAATCGTTTCGTTCCTAGCTACTTAAGAATTTAAAGTCTTATTACAAACCCTCTCTCGGGGCCAAAATGATGCATTGTTTTTTCGCAGGACTAAGTTTTTACTTCTCCTTAGCCGGAGAAGTTTCCACATTAGCATTAGCTCCTCCGGCGTCAATTGGAGTTTCCTTCTCCGCGTCTTTGGCGGGCGAAGAGACATCTTCATCTTCTTCCGCTCCGGTTGCAGGCCGGAGATGCAGCGCCACCTTGGTTCTTTGAGCTCGTCCAAGTGTATTGGCTTCCGGATTGGGCAGGCCTGGTTTCCGCTTCGAGATCCTTCAAAAGCTCAGCTTCGAGAGGCTCGTCAGCAGGAAGAACCACCTTCTCATAAAATTCATCATGGCGGATCCTCCGGGCGATGCGTGTATCATAGCCGCTGACTGCGTCAAGTAGTGCATTGACATCAGCTTCCGGAGGAACGCCAGAAGTCACCCGGTCTAGGTCCAAGCTCGGATTATGCGCTAAGCACATAGCCAAGGACATGGCGGCTGCGCCCCGTGCCGAAGAAGACTGCAGATCCACAACCAGCTCCGGAAGCAAATCCATCCTCCTGATGAGCTTACGCACTTCGCGAGTTCGGCTCTTCTTGATGTTG
Source organism: Lolium rigidum (assembly GCF_022539505.1). Classification (NCBI taxonomy): domain Eukaryota; kingdom Viridiplantae; phylum Streptophyta; class Magnoliopsida; order Poales; family Poaceae; genus Lolium; species Lolium rigidum. Next base: position 89,756,630 of record NC_061508.1, read on the forward strand.
AGGTTGTGACAGATTTTCCTGGAGGCGGAAATGAGATCCTTGCAGTCCTCTCCGGCTGTAGCAGGTCGTCGCGCGGGAACTGGCTCCGACGTTCCTCATCATATCCAAGCGGATCTGGAAAATACAAGTTTTGTTAAAAAACTGCAAGTTATATGTCTGCGGCCATATGAGTTCCGAGGACGTACCCATGACGTCGGAGTTGAGCAAGTCCCAGCAGCTCTTTGCTGTCTTCATATAGTTGCGAAGACCTCCAATTTCTTTTTGCTGCTTCTGGATGATGTCGCTGTCAGTCTGTTTTTTCAGTTCAAACTCACCGAGTTTTGCGGGCAAGCTCCGAGTTCTTCTCAGAAATTTTCACGTTCGCCTCTACGAGCTTCGCTTCAAGATCTTTCTGTGAAGAACGTAGAGTTTCCAACTCGGAGGAAGCCGCAGCGAGAGAAGTGGAGGCACCTGCTCATAGTTACATAAAGCGTCAAGTTCGGAAAAAATGTGAAACGATCCGCAGTCATCAGTAATCGGAAACCAACCTTGGGCTTCGATAGTTGTTTCTTCAATTCCGCATTCTCCGCTTGGAAGCGCTGGATCTTCTCCGCTCGGCTAATGGTCACACGACGTTGCGGCGCGATGTTTTTATGCAACTCGTAGTGCAAAGCTTTTTGCTCCTGAAAACGCAGCCGAGAAACGGAGTAAGTTCCGCCATCATGGTTTAAGTCTTTCTAAAGCATGGAGGCTGGGAAATTTTTTCCGCCATCATGCTTGGGGGCTACCACGACTTTTAAATTTCCTTTTCGAGTTTAAGTTCTCTAAAAGTATTCGGACGCTAACTAATAAAGTTTCCGCCTAAATACTTGGGGGCTACTGCGGGAGTTACCTTTTGCTTGCAAACAAGCTTGTCGAAGAATTGGCCAATGTTTTTCTTGGCGTCCTGGATCTCCGACGTTTCAACGTCCGGTTTGCCCTGAGCATTGTTCAGCATGGCATTGAGCAGATCTTGCTCCAGCTCCCATTTCTCTGCCTCTGTTAGTTTGTTAAAAAACTTTGTGGCATAGGCTTTTGGGGTGGAGGTAAGGTCAGCCGGATCTCCAAAGTTCTTGGGAAAAACGACCATATCGCTCGTGGGGGCTTCAGCTTTGCCGGAGGAGATCTCTTCGCTTCCCCTTGGCTTCGTCCTTCAAATTCATCATCGATAGGACCCTTACCGCCGGAATCATCTCCGCCCGCTCTGTCGCTGCTAACCGGAATTACTTCCGGAGGAGTGGGAGCGGCAGGAGCTGGAGAATGATCCGCGGGAGGAGGAGAAGGTTGCAGGGGGCTTGTGGAGCGCTCGGTGGAGTTGGCGTCAAAGGACCAACGGCGGGAGACTTCTTCGCATATATTTAGTGATAGGCTCCTGAACGTTGGTCCGCGCGGTGGTTGGATTCGGATTTACGTGAGCAAGTAAAAAGGAAAATAAGCATAACACAGCTCACCAATATAGATAACGCACATTACTCGGAAACTTACGTAGCACCCGGAATGCAAGGCCGTGAAGGTTTTCCTGCTGTTGAGAGCATTTTCAGGCGTTGGCGTTCCGCTTTCCTTGAGTCTAGCGGAGGTGGTTTTATCGTTTTCGGTTTCTTGGCGGAGGCCTCGCCGCTAGCTCCGGCCTCAGAGCCGGAAGCCTTGGCGCGGGGACGCTTTGTAGGTCGAGGGGCCGCCTTGCGAGGAGCCTGTTCCTCTTCCTCCTCGTCGTCGTCCGGAGCCTCCTCCGCCGTGTCGTCGGTGACGGGGACGCGAAGAATGGTGCGAAAGTTTTCCTCCGCCAAAGTGTTGAGCTGGAAGGAAGATGAATAAAAGTTAAGTTAAACATCCAAAAACTTGTGAAGTTTGAAGCAGCGAAAAGAACAAAGCTTACCGGAGGACACTGGTCGTTTGTATAAATGTCTTTGGTCAGTTCCGGGACCTGTTAGCCCCTCGGAATCTTCACCAACGTCTTGATCCTTCTCTTCGAAGAGTCGGCCGGAAGATCGTGGCGGGTAACCCGGAGAAGATCATCCGCCCCGGTATAAGCGCACATCAGGCGCGCGTTGTAGCGTAGAGGCTGGATTCTTCGGGAAAACCAGCTAAGTGTGAGCTGGGCTCCGGTCAGTCCGTCGTGGACTAGCCGGGGAGATTCTCCGCGCAGCCTTCTCCAGGATCGGGGTCCGGGCGAGCGAAGGGACGAAGCTCCAGCTTGCAAGTTCTTCCGGAGGTTCGTTGACGAACTGAGGCAGACCCTCATGGACCTTCGGACCTGAGGCATTCTTCTCATAGAACCATCCGGCGTTCCAGGTACCGGACGGATTCGTGCGAGTCGTGAGGAGGGTACATGCGGCTAGGGCGGAGCATAAACGTCATGCTTCCGCAGTTCACCATTGCTTTCTCCTTGGTTTCTTTCTTCACCCGGAAAAAGAATTGCCACAACTTGACATCCGGCCGGATCCCAAGATGTCCTTCACAGAGAGTCACGAAGTTGGACAAGAGAAGGTATGAATTTGGGCAGATGTTGTGGGGTTGGAGCCCGTAAGTGTTGAGTATGGAGAGAAAAAACTCCGAACAGGGAAGTGAAAGTCCGTGTTCCACCCAAGCCTTGGTCATAACTATTTCTCCGGCTTCTGGCTTGGGGACGTCGGAATCACGAGTGAAACTCCAATGTTTGGAGATCATTCCTTCGTCGGTAGTTTCGCAAGGCCACCATTGACCCCGTTCTCCTTCGCGGATCCGGGCCTTGGACGCCCTCTTGTTTTCCGTCTCCTGCACCTTTGCTGCCATCCGAGCTTGCCCTTCGAGTTCTTCTTGGAGCTCTTGGAGGGAAGGGATCCGGCCTGGAGCGGTGCTGGAAGATGCGGAAAAAGGTTGAGCTAGTCTAATGTCGGAAATATATGGTGGCAGGAATGATATGGGATCCGGGCATATGGGTTCTATTTGGTTGGGATCCGGGCTACTTGGAGAGCTACCGGTAAAATGCGAAGATTCGAGTGGCATGCTTCCGGCTGCACCCATACAAAGTATTTGAGTACCCGGATCACTAAGGCTATCTTCTACACTAAGTTATCTTCTACAAGGCCGGCGTACTTACCGCTAATGGCGCGGTGGCTCGACGGAGCTCCGGCGAAGATGAGGTCGCCGAACTTGAAGGAAATCGTCCCGCGTGACCACGAATCGGCGGCGGAGCGAATTTCTCGTTCAAACGTGGGAATCTTGGCACGAGGGGAGCCTTGGTTTGGCGGCGCGCGGGGTTCACCGTGGCAAAGCTCGCCGGAGTCGAGATTTGACGGGCGGCGCGGCGCGAGGAGGAAGACGAGGTGGTGAGGAGAGGTGAAAGAATGGATTTTCTACCGGGCCGCGGGGTATTTATAGGCCACGCGCGGAGATTCGGGATCCGGATCCGACGGTGGAAACTGAACGGTCACGCCGTTAGATGGATGACACGTGTTTAGGTCAACTGCGGTAAAACGACGTGGAGGTAACTTAACCATGCACTCCCGAAAATTCCGGCTGAAGATTTGCATCTGCGAAAATTTAGCGCGGGAAATGAGGAAGTTGTGCGCGGGAAAAGTGGAACTTCCGTTGTTAAGTATGATCTGAAGGTGAAAGATTTCCGGAACTGTTTGAGTCTTTTAAGATTCCGGGTAATTCCGTGAGGATAAATTGGTTCTCGTTCGAGCGGGGAGTAACCCGGAAATGTTCTTTGGAACGTCGATGGATGAAGTCCCGCGGGGTGGGAGCATTTTCCGGCTATAAGTCGGGAAAAAGAAGAAAATGCAAAGTTGGAGCTCTTCAAGTTTCTCCGCGTTACCAACGTTTGCCGGAGATTGTGTTGGATCGGCAAGGAGGAAACTGCAGGCGAAACTCGGAGAACTCTGGGGGCTACTGTTGTGGGTATACTTCATGGGTGTACCATCGACAGTGCCTAGATCCGGCAAGCCCGGGTGGCCCACAGATGGTGATGAGGCATGTGGCCCATCGGGCGGCCCAGTTGCTGTTGATCATGCAGGAAGAAGTCCAGTCCAGGATCGGCAGGCCGGATCCGTACCGACATTAGGAGTAACCCGGATCCATGGAGGCCCATGAGGAACCCGGATCCAGTACGACGTATATGGAAGGCGGATCCGTGACGTGCACGGCAAGATATTGTACCGTAGTTAGGCTATCGGTAATCCGGCTAGGACACTCCATGTAAACCCTAGATCCGTGCGCCTTTATAAGCCGGATCCCGGGAGCCCTAGAGGCACAACCACAACTCTTTGTAACAACGCGAAAGCGCCCAGATAATTCCAGACAAGCAGCAGTAGGCCCTGTCATCGTGCAGGTGTTCCGAAGCTGGGTAACTCGCGTACCACCGTCCCGTGTGCACTCCGCCCTATGGCCCCTACCTCTTCTCCCCCTCGTGAGGATCCCTCCTCCGAGGTACCGTCGATTAGGCAACGACACGGGGACATACTCTCGGCCGGCAACAAAGTTAAGATCTCTTGTGGGGTAAAGTAACGCACCTCTGCAGAGGGTATCAAGAATTGTGACTGTCACTCCCTGTTCCGGGAAAGGGAACTGCGAATGCGGCAGGAAAGGAACTCCACGAAGTTCTAGTCAACCTGTGAAGACTGACGGGCATAGTTTTCAGAATAAAATAAACCTTTTGAAGAAATGTTTACAAAAACTTGCATTAGCCTATGACTTTCTGGTCTATGGCTGTAGCTAGTGCATGATACACCTATTTCCTAATATGAACTTGCTGAGTACGCTCGTACTCATTCTATCCCATTTGAACCCCCTTCTTAGATCAAGTCATCGAAGGAGAAACTACCGTGGAACTCGAAGACAAAGGAGTCAACTGCAACAAGATGAAGAATCCAGTCAAAGAAATTAATGGAGTCAACTTCTGCATCAGCTATTATGGAAACCTAGACTAGTAATAGAAGGGAACCTTTCCTTAATCCTAGCACCTAAGTAGCTAGAGTTCTATAGCAAGCCGATTAGCTCTTGAACTTGAGTTAGCAATAAGATAGACTACGAGTCGTTCTTCTGGAGCTTTATTTGAAGTTTTACCTCACTGTAAAGTAGGAGGTTGTGTTGATCTTATGTAAACAGATTGTGTATCCTTCTATAGACATACCTTGGACTCGCATATGTTTCTGTTGTACCACTCTGAGAGATGTAATATGAGTGGAACGGTGTTTCACTTGTGTTATGTCAACGACTTGTGTACTACACCATGCAGTGGTACGCTGGGTCACCACACCAGAGTACCACCGAAGATAAAGGTGTTCCTTTGACAACTGATTCCTGGGCGGCTGCCCTCGGGAGAGCAGCTGCTAAAGCAGCATGGTCCTTCTAATGGGATGTGCGCGCTCTGTGGTGCCTGGGAGGACTGCAATCATATCTTCTTCACCTGCCCAACCGCGAGACTGATGTGGGCTGGAGTGAGGGATCTTCTTTCGTGCGACTGGAACCCGGCAGGGGCAGGAGACTTCATTGCACTCGCTCAGGGCTTGAATAACCCCCTCCGTAGGCTAGCTTGGTTCACGTTTGCGGCTCAATGCTGGACGCTTTGGAACATACAGAATAAGCTAGCAATTGAGGGAAAATTGATCAGCAACCCGGCTGACATCTTCTACCAATTGTCTTTACATATGCAATGCAGTGCTGGAGGGTTCTGGTCAGACAGAGGGACATGGACTTGCTGGACTTGGCGGTGGGCGACGTCAGGAGGCTCTACACTTGGACGCGGTCTGAGTAGACATGAAGACGACATCTCGACCTAGATCATCTACGACGACGCTTTGTTTCTTGCGAGGGGCCCGAGATGTGTGTGCTTTGTCATGTCATGAGATGCTAGGAGCTATGTGTGTGGACTTGTATTCGAACATTTGATGTCTTATGTGTGTGTGAAGTTGTGTCGAACCTTGTTGATCCCTGTTGACGTCAGAAACCCACTGGCGGGCAGAGACGGGCAACACCGTAGAGCCGGGAACAACTAGGGCTGCGGCTGGCCCCAGTCCCTCTGAGCGACGGCCCGCAAAGCTTCCTGGTCGCACGCACCGATGTTTATCACAAGGGCGTGCCACCTGACCTATACCCGGTCGGGAAGGTGTGGATGATGCCTCGCTTAGTTTCCTGCGAGGACACACACGTAAACGTTAAATACGAGCCTCGATCGGCTCTCGAGGTTATCTTGTGAATCGGCTCAAAGAGCCGATCCACCCATGATTCAGACGAGGTGTCCGAATATATGGTGGTCCTGCTTGATCAAGGTAAAGCTAATGAGATCTACGACGATGTGGGGTTCTCACCGCATAATCGGATCGTCCTACTCCAGGTTGGGCCTCGCGGCCACGCACGGTGATCGTAAGCCGATCCTAAACAAGGCCTAAAAACCAACACGAGGTTGATCCTCGGAACATCCTCGCTTAGGGCCAACGAACGACACCCTACGTGCCGCTGGATCCTCCCCCTTTGTAAGGCCTAACTATTGCGAGATATTAAACTAATCCTTGTAGAACAAGGAGCAATCGTAACGGATCAGATCTACTAAACTATGATCAAGCGGGGTGCCGCCCCTACACCTAAGATAGGTGTAAGGGCGGCTAGACATGCAAGGGTTGCACTACGAAAGCATGTAATATGAAGAACAATGCTAACCCTAACATGTCTAAGATAACTACGTTGCTCGCCATCAAAAAGGCTTCGATACGAGCAACGCATGAACAACGTAGGCGGGCTTGTGCTTGCCTAGATCGCAAGATGCGATCTAGGCAGCATGACGCTACCGGTAGAAACCCTCGAGATGAAGGAGTTGGCGATGCGCCGAGATTTGTTTGTGGTTGAACGTTGGTTGTTGTTTATTCCATAAACCCTAGGTACATATTTATAGTCCGGCGGACTTTCTAATGTGGGCGTGCACTAAACCGTGCACCGTGCACGAGATAAACTCTAACTTCTAAATCGATACACAATCTACTATATTAAGATACACGGGCTAACTAGCCCAAATTCTCCGTGCAAGGCCGCTTCATATATCTTCCATGTGTAATCTTCCAAGCCCATCTTGATCGCGGCCCACCTCCTGATTTAGCCAAAATCTGGTGATAACACATGCCCCCTGGTTTTGGTAATGATAATTTCAAAACCACTGCATTTTTCCTCCGAGGGGTCGTGTCATGGCAGAGCAGAACTGTCGCAGCATGCTTCATCATGACGACTTGCCTTCCCAACTTCTCTGCACGATTTGACAGTTTTGGCACCATGTCCTCGAAAACTGCTCGCAAATTAAATCTCCATTCCCCTTTATCTAACTGCATCGAACAGTTCTCCTCTTCGTCCTCCCCACATTAGTACTCCCAAAAACCCTTCTGCACACCATGTCTTCCTCTTCCTCCACCTCCTCGGAACTCTCCCTCGGGTCCTCCTCCTCCCGTGAGACGCCGCCGGACATTCGCGCACCAGAAGAATGGGACCTGGAGGACCACGCCTCCTCCATCTGGTCCGAGGACGATAAATCCTTGACCAGTGGGGAGAGCGACCTCCGGAGAGCGATGACGATCGCTTCTCCTGGGACGACTTCACCTCCTCCGAGGAGGTGAAGGAGGCGGAGGAGGAGGAGGACGAAGACAGCTCCTCCGACGAGCCGCCGGCCAAACGCCGCCACCTCTGGCCCGGGAACCTCAGCGACGTTGACAGTGACGACGACGCTGACGAAGAGGACGAAGACGACGAGGGTCCTGCCGGCGGCCGCTGGAGCAGGCGATGACGAGCCGGTAGGGAGCAGCGCCGACACGGTGGCGATGACGGCGACGACGACGACGAGGGCGCAGCGGCCCCTAGATAGGATCTTAGCATAGGGCCAGCGAGTAGCGAGACGGGGCAATGTATCCCCTAGCATTTTCTTTTGAGAGCAATCAGCTCTTCTGTGTAAGAAATCCGGTTTATCAATGAAGAAATTCCCCAATTTTGATTTTGCCGATTCCCTTCATGATAATTTAGCCGATTGTCTTTCGTACTAGTTCTGCCGATTACCAAACTGGTCGATGCCCAATAAGCCGATAGCATCGCATCGGTCTCTCACGGTAAATTCCGAGATAGATCCATCCGGGCCCAAACTCCTGGCCAAACAAGGCCAAGCCATACTCGTGTAAACCCTAGGTCTTTCAGAAATTCTTCTGCCGTATCCTTTCCTTCCAGATCCTCTTTGCCTTCAGAAGAGCCCTAGGACTGTTGCTGGATCAATTTAAACGCCGAAGTTGCCACTTCTGCAGGACAGGCATCACTTCTGTGGTGACGTTTTATAATCCTGCTCTGTTCTCTTTCAGCAACCATTGCTCAAAATCAAACTGAGATGCAAAGCCAACCGATTTTAGCAAAATCGGCTTTCCTATAGCAACGGACCTCTCGTAGCAAGTTGCCCCCCGAGCCTCAGCCGGGGTGGAAATAATGATGAGGACCCGTAATTCAGGCGAACAGGACTGGGCTCGACCATGGTCCGAGAGTGCTATCGTGCGTGGCCAATCAATTGATCACCTTTCACCCGTTGACAGTCTATACAGCCGATTCAGCAGGCTAGTAATCTGGCGCTGAGTAGGTGCCCTCAACATAGTTCTGGGCTTGTCGCTGGATCGTCTTGCATCCTGAAACTGATAATTTTGTAACATCGGCACCATTCTTCAGGCAAGTTGTGATGCAGAGTTAGCCGATTCCAATAAAATCGGCTCCCCAGAACAGAGAACCTTCAAGGTGAGCTGCCCCCCGGGCCTCAACCGGGGCGAGAATAGCAGTGAGCCGACCACGTTGATCATCCTCGATTTCCCATTCGTAATGCAATTTCAGGGCGAATCGCCCTCCCCCGAGCTGCAGCAATCTTCCGGTGAAGATGTCCCCGCATTTCTGACGCCCTCCAACACGTGACAGCCGATGGCTTCGTCATCGGCGGTTCTCCTGGTCTGGGAAGAGATATGCTCCCTTCGTCAGGCTCACCCCTACCCTGACTTGTACGTTTATGCTGCCCTCAGGGTCTGCCCTTGCCGATCTTGGAGACTTGCGAATGGGAACTAGGGGTCCTTGAAGGGAAGATCCACTCCCTGCTCCATTGATCCTTAAGTCGATGTCTGCACATCGGCTATGCGTGAAATTTTTTGAATTTTTCGGCCGATTTGTATATCGGCCCCCATACTTCAATACTCCATCATCGAAGGATGAGACGTTTCTACTACATATCCTCGTGTTTTATCCACCTGGGTGCCCCCCGGAGCCGATTCTGTCAAGAGAATTGATGGTGTCGGCTCTGTTGGATAACGTGTTGAACCCAGGCAGAATGGATGGTGAGGATAATTTTGGCCGATCGCTAGAATCGGCCTCCCATTGCTTTCTCGGTGAAGGTTTTGTGATGTCCCTTCACAAATCTTTTGGGGGCCGATCACAAGGATCGGTCTCGCTACGTTTATCCATCGACATTTGCTTTTGTTACACGGTCAGGCCGGTGGATAAAACCAGCCTAACCCCGTTCTTTGTCACGTCGATGCGCTCACAGTCGTCCAAATTGATACCTGAGAGCGGCTCTTGGCCTCGATGTCTCCCAAATGTCCATGCCGGCTGTTGAAACCTCGACCGAATCATCCGCACGGACGACTTCAACTTCATCTCCATCCCACTCGTATCGGGCATTGGTGCATCGTGGATGGAATGCAACGATTGGCGTGGATCCAATCTCTCCCTAGTAGGACAGCGTAGGTACTCTTGCTGTCGACGATAAAGAACGTCGTAGGGACAGTTTTTCTTCCTACGGTCAGATCCACATTCAGAACACCTTGCGCGTCAGATGCTTGGCCGTTGAAATCGCTCGGCGTTACGTTGGTCTTGATCGGATCCGAGCTGGAGCGTCCCAACCGACGTAGCATGGAGTATGGCATAATGTTGACTGCCGCCCGGTGTCTACCAACATCTTGTTGACAGGCTGCCCATTGATGTAGCCTCGCACGTACGGGGCCTTCGGATGCACCGTAACTTCTTTCCTTTGGCTTCTCAAAGATGACCGGCGGTGGGCCGCAGTCTAATTGTGCCACAGGTGCTTCATACAACCTTGGAGCGCTAAACTCGGTTGGAAGAATGAAGACCATGTTTGTGCCAGCCGATGTATCATCATCGGCTTTCCTCTGCTTAGGGCGCCACTCTTTTCTTTGTGGCCGACCTTCTTCGTCCAGGGTTCGCCGGATTTTGGCGGCCAGATCAGGCCGTGCCTTCCTTAGCGTGCGCAGGTACAATCTTTCAGCTTCTTCCAACCCACGCAGACGCTGAACTCTTCGCTTGTGGGAACGGCTGAGCCCATCCGGGCACCACCTGGGCCGATGATACTTATCTTCTTCATCATCGTCCTCTAGTTCCTCGAGATCTTCCACCCGAGCGGGCTCAGCATGTTTGCTCCGAGGTGGGAGAGGCCCTAGACGCTCGAACACGGACACGTTAGCGGCGTCCTTCTTCCTCTGTTTGCATTCTGGGCAGTTCTCGATTGTTGGCAATCGGCTCATTCCTGAGTCCCAGCAATGTTTGAAGAACGGACAGCTCCAATGCCTATCCATGTTATCCTGCCCCCTTGACCTTCCTTCGGCGCGACGATTGTATCCGTCGTCGCTTCTATCATGTTGACGGTACCTCCCGACCTTCGCATCAGACCGACAATTCCTTTCATCATCTACGTCGTAGTGCCGACATCGGTCGTGTTGGTGCTTATATTTGTTGAGGAGGCGCTCGGAGAGTGGACGTTGATACCGCACGCTTCTCATTCCCTCCCCTGCCAGGTACCGCCTGTCATCATCTCGGGGCCGGTCGCGTGGATCGACCTCCTCTTCATCTTTGCCACGGGAGTGGCCGCTTTCTGCTTCATCTTTGCCATGGCGGCTTGCAAGCCCTGCCATGTTGACACCAAAGGAGGACTTCGGCTGGCCTATGGAGTGGCTGAGATCCACCATGTTGACGCCAGGCGACGGACTTGAGTCTCTAGCGAGCTTGATATCGTGCGGCCGGGTCTTCTCAGAGGAGCCGATGAGTTCGGCTTTGAGGGTTGCCTTGATCTCGTCATGTTTCCTTTGGAGCTCCCCGGGCAGATCCTCGTACTTCAGCGACCTGGTGCGTTCTTCTGACGGGGCGGACAGGTCCACTCCATCGAGTGCGCCTTCAGGTGTGAAACCCTTCCACCTGACGCCATGGGAGCGGGTTCGGTGGAAGGAGCCGATGAGTTCGGCTTCGAGGACCGCCTTGATTTCGTCATGCTTCTTCTTGAGGTCATCAGGCAGGTCCTCGTACTTGACCAGAGTGCTTTCCGCCATCTCGGATGTAGATGGTGATGTGGTGGATGTTGAAGGTTGTCCCACCGGCGTGCCGAGAATGTGTTGACGTCGAAACCCACCGGCGGGCGGAGACGGGCAACACCGTAGAGCCGGGAACAACTAGGGCTGCGGCTGGCCCCGGTCCCTCCGAGCGACGGCCCGCAAAGCCTCCCGGTCGCACGCACCGATGTTTATCACAAGGGCGTGCCACCCGACCTATACCCGGTCGGGAAGGTGTGGATGATGCCTCGCTTAGTTTCTCGCAGGGCACACACGTAAACGTTAAATACGAGCCTCGATCGGCTCTCGGGTTATCCCGTGAATCGGCTCAAAGAGCCGATCCACCCATGATTCGGACGAGGTGTCCGAATATATGGTGGTCCCGCTTGATCAAGGTAAAGCTAATGAGATCTACGACGATGTGGGGTTCTCACCGCATAATCGGATCGTCCTACTCCAGAGTTGGGCCTCGCGGCCACGCACGGTGATCGTAAGCCGATCCTAAACAAGGCCTAAAAACCAACACGAGGTTGATCCTCGGAACATCCCGCTTAGGGCCAACGAACGACACCCTACGTGCCGCTGGATCCTCCCCCTTTGTAAGGCCTAACTATTGCGGATATTAAACTAATCCTTGTAGAACAAGGAGCAATCGTAACGGATCAGATCTACTAAACTATGATCAAGCGGGGTGCCGCCCCTACACCTAAGATAGGTGTAAGGGCGGCTAGACATGCAAGGGTTGCACTACGAAAGCATGTAATATGAAGAACAATGCTAACCCTAACATGTCTAAGATAACTACGTTGCTCGCCATCAAAAAGGCTTCAGTACGAGCAACGCATGAACAACGTAGGCAGGCTTGTGCTGCGATGCGATCTAGGCAGCATGACGCTTACCGGTAGAAACCCTCGAGACGAAGGAGTTGGCGATGCGCCGAGATTTGTTTGTGGTTGAACGTTGGTTGTTGTTTATTCCATAAACCCTAGGTACATATTTATAGTCCAGCGGACTTTCTAATGTGGGCGTGCACTAAACCGTGCACCGTGCACGAGATAAACTCTAACTTCTAAATCGATACACAATCTACTATATTAAGATACACGGGCTAACTAGCCCAAATTCTCCGTGCAAGGCCGCTTCATATATCTTCCATGTGTAATCTTCCAAGCCCATCTTAATCGCGGCCCACCTCCTGATTTAGCCAAAATCTGGTGATAACAATCCCATGTGTGGCTTTATATATAAAGCTGGGCCGAAGGGCCTTCTATTTTAAAAAAGTAGGACATCACAGACAGATAAGACGTTTGGGCACCCATATACTCCCCGGTTTAATTTTTTTACGCGTACATCTCTACATTCTAACTGCTCACAAAGTTATTTCACGAAAAGTTGATTTTTTTATGTCGCGCGTAAAAGGAAAAAAATCCGAGACATTTCTTTGTTGTTTTTACACATAACACAAAAATATCTGTTTATCAGGAAACTTAATGTGGTCACATAGAATGTCGAGATATACATGCATATTATTTATTTATATATTTTAATAATTGTAAATATTTTTCCCGATGGCAGAAACATGCACGAGAAATGAATTTCTGGTCATTAACGCATCAATCATGAACCGGTACGGGGAAACATCAAGACAACAAGGCGATTGGGAGGCAGCTCTAAAACCCATCTAGGGTTTCGTCCCTCTCCCTCTCGTCGGCGACGCTTTCGATCCACTCCGTCTCCGGTGGCCTTGGGGCCTTGGAGGTGTGGCGGACCACGGCTTCTCGCCGGTGGGAAGGTTTCAGTTCTTCGTTTAGTTAGTTTCAGTGTCTTCTTCGAGATGGTAAGGCGGCGGCTACTTCCTGAAGTCAGAATAAGTTTCTCCCTATTCTATCCTTGCTCTGATGGTGCATCTAGCGCCGAAGGAGGGCGCGTGGAGTTATGTGTCTGACGGATCTCGTGTGATCCAGTCGTCTTTCGTGTTCGATTGTGTGGTTTCAAGTCAGTCTCTTCAAATTTACGGTTTTCATCATTGACGATGGTTGCTTCTCTGGTGCGCTGGCTCTTTGGGGTCTTAGCACGACAACTTTTCATCCGTCTGCTATAACAAGCTCTACCACAATGATGGAGGGGCGGGGACGGTGGCGCGCCTTCGACTTGTACTAGTGTCTGTAGTCGTTGCTAGGTTGTCTAATCACCTATTTGTAATTTTTATTTCTTTTAGGCATCTTTGTACTACAATTGATGATTATTAATAGATCCGTGGAATTTTCAAAAAAAAAGCATTAATCATGAAACTAGACCGCACCTCAGGAAGTTTCGGTATTGTACAACGAAAGGCCTTGCCAAGTAACTGGGTCGCAAGCCCACACAAGAACCATTTCTTTCTCCACATACAGCGACAAGGAGAAAGTCCTGGTGGAATGCCTCGTCGCTCGCAACGGATAAGCCACGCCGATCTCTCCTATCCTCTCATCGACACAAAACCACACAAAAACGCGCGCGAATCACCACAGGGGCACGACGTCGAGGTCCGCCATGACCATGTTCGCCTCGCTCTTCTCCCCTTCCCCTCTCCTCACCACCACCGTCTCCTCCTCCTCGTCGGCTGCCTCCTCCCAGCAGCCACCTTCGGCGCCGCAGTCTGTAAATGTGAGGCTCCCGGCGCCCAGGCCGTTCGCCACCACGCTGGCCGCGGCCGCCGCAACCGGCCTCCTATTGCTGTCTCCCGCGGCGCCATTGCACGCGGAGGCGAAGTTCAAGACGTACTACGGCACGGCGGCGAGCGCGGCGAACTACGGCGGGTACGGCGGGAACGCGAGCAAGAAGGACGCGGCGGAGTACGTGTACGACGTCCCTGAGGGGTGGAAGGAGCGGCTGGTGTCCAAGGTGGAGAAGGGCACCAACGGCACGGACAGCGAGTTCTTCAACCCGCGCAAGCGCTCCGAGCGGGAGTACCTCACCTTCCTCTCCGGCTTCCGCAAGCTGGCCCCCGTCGGCGCCGTGCTCGACAACCTCGCCCTCTCCGACGTCGGGCTGCAGGACCAGATCTCGTCGGCGGACGGCGTGACGTCGACGGAGCGTAAAGACGAGGACGGGCAGGTGTACTACGAGTACGAGGTGGCCGGCGCCGGCGCGCACAGCCTCATCTCCGTCACGTGCGCCCGGAACAAGCTGTACGCGCACTTCGTCACGGCGCCCAACCCGGAGTGGGGGCGCGATGAGGCCGTGCTCCGCCGCCTGCACCAGTCGTTCAAGACCGTCGACTTCAGCGGCCAAGATTGACATGCCTGCTGCCCGCGTGGTATGTTGTGGTTGATCAAGCAGTTTTGTATAGGCGCGATCGGGGAAGAGGTAAATTGATGTGGAATTGTGGATAATTAAGCAATACGATCTGGTATATCTGATCTGTACATTATTTTCTCAGCTATAAGTGTTGCTCTGCTGTTAGCAACGCAACGGCTCAATCATAATGAATGCAAGTTAACCTGCGTAGCAGATCAGGGCCTCAGGGGCCACACGAGTTTATAGAACGAGTTTGTGACTGGCTGTTGTAGATGGAATGCGTATATTTTAAATGAAATTTTGTAAGGACTTCAGCGAAAACCGTTAGATTTCAGCACGATCTGGGGGAAATTTCTGTGGGCATGTTCGGTTGGTGCCCAAGCGTGCCCTGCCAAAATTTTGGCAACCTATAGGATATTGGCTCTTGTTTGGTTGATGGCCAAAATTTTGGTTGCCAATGAAAAGTTGCCCACTTACCTCATGTTTCCCTCACAGTTCTTGCCAAAATTTTGGCCAACTCTGGGCCAAGGAATCCTTAGCCAATTATTTGGCTAGCCAACTGTTGGCAAATTTTGGTAGGGCATAACATGGCATGAACCAAACATACCCACAGGTGTTCCATCGGGCTGACCGACCGAATTGTTTTGAGGTCTTGGCGATTCCATCACCCTCCAGTTCATATTTGAGCAGAATTTCAAATTTAAATATTTTTGTAATCTGAACTTTTTTAGATAGGATTTTATTGTCAAAATATGAAAAGTTTCAAATCTAGAAGTTATTCAAAAAGTTAAAATTAATAGGAAAAAAGTGTGGGTAACTTTCTCTGGGCGCTGGGCCGGCCCAATAGGAGCGAGCCACTGCGCGGGTGCGTTAATCCCGCACACACGTGAGTGGGGTATAGGCGCGCCCCAGATGTGCCCAAATCCCGTCTGCATGGCCCGTAGCGGGCCTTTACAAGTATGGCCAGGTTGGAATAGTATTAGACTGTAAGCCCAATTTTTATCGAAACATGAAAATAAATCAATCGGCCGAGAACTAATAGCCTAGATAACCGAATTATTGTTTGAACTTTGAGCCTATACAGAGGTCCACGTAGTTTTTTTGGATGATTCAAAAGTTCGTCAACTACCGTGTAATACAATGTTTGTATTTATTTGTTATTCAAAAAATACTTACATAATTATCACTTCCCCATTTCAGTGTATGTTTCCCATTCTGCTACTGCACATTTTCTCAATATTTCTATACATAGCTTCTAGCAAAAACGTGTCGATGCTAATTGGGCAGACTGCATGTGTCAGCCCTTGGCAACAAGGATAAAGATGGTGCATGGATGTCAACAACTCGTACTGTAAGGTGTTAGGTTAAGTCAGGCAGTGAGCGGAACCCTCGTGTTTAGCTGCCAATCATAGTTTGAAACCCTTTACAAACTCTGAGTGGTAAGCCCGAGGAAGCAGGGTATGAGGCTAAGTCATCATGTCCATAGGCGGACCTAGAAATTTTTCAAAGCCTAGGCGAGCCAAAGAGTGACAAATTTTTTTACGTAGACAACAACTAATATAAAGGGAAAATACACCTCCAACAAGGTTTTCATGTATAAAGATTAATGCGTTGCATAAAAAACAAATATCACTTTCAAATGTTTATCAGTATTAAATATAAGACTTTGAACATTTAACAAAGGTAGATATGAAATTCATCTTAATTAATTGAGAAAATGTTGTGGAAAAATTGATAATTGGGAACCAAATACTAACAATTTTGCAAAGTGCAATTGCGTAAACCTAGCGGTCTTCTGCTCGGAGATGCCGAAATCGAGCCAGCCCGGCGGCCCTGGTTTGAGCCTTCCCCAGCCGGACTTTCCCTCTCACTTCCTCCCGCAGCGGCCATTGTCACGTCCAAGCCGCCGCTTCGCTTCCACTTCCGACCGCGATCTGCGCCTGCCAACACCCGCGCGGGCTGTGCATCCCGGTATGCGGCCTAATGCCTGGAAGCTCGCTCCCATCGCCAGAGGACATCGATGAAGCACCAGAGGTCGCGACCTCTCCGGCTTGCTTCCATATGCAAAGATGCGCTTGTCCCGCTCGAAGAGAGTTTTTTTTGACGTGCTCGAAGAGAGTTTGAGTAGAGTTAAATTGGGAACTGGGGATCGATTCATTTTCAGATATCGATTGGTCAATCTTGTATTTTGGGAACGATTGATCAGATTAATCGGTAACTGGCACAACATATCCCACTACAAGAGGTTACGATGGCCCAGTGGTAGAAAGTGCCGAGTTCCTGGCCGGTTGGCCCAAACTGAGGCCCAAGAACCTCTCCGACTTTGGGGCCGGAACTGCTTGCATCACCCAGCACCAATGCCAGTGGCAATGCCGCACGAGCCGGCCGTCTCGTTGCCCCAACTAACAAGACGGCCGCCCAACAAACCTTGAAAACCGCGTCGAATTCGGGGGCGCCACCCTGACGTAGCAGCTGGATTGATGGAAGTTGAACCAGCCGGGTCGACAGTCTTGATGACCCGAATTATAGGAACTAGTCGTTAACCCGTGCACTGCACGGGCTAGATATTTTTAAAACACAAAAAAAATTTACTTACTAATAACACTTTCATATGGTGATAAATGTTTCACATAATACTTGAATTAATTGTGTAATATTAAATATTTAATCATGCAAATCACAATCTACTCCGATTCTATTATGTCATGACCGCTACAACACGGTGTGTCATTTTACTATGGACATTCCAATGGATCAACTTAACTGTAGAATCTTTCAGCCACCTGGTGAGAAATGTTCCTTTTTTCAACCAAAGGGTCCTAGGAATATTAAATTGTGCAACACATTTAGAGCATTTTAAAGATATAGTTAAGTGAAAATATGAACATTTAACTAAATTTACAGTGAGGAGCATCGTGTGTTCCTAAATTTCAAATGAGATCCTTAAAAACTGTCATCCATGTCTAAATGGTGTAAAAAGTCGAGGAATAGAATTATAGATGACTAACAATTTTTTTGCAATTTTGGGACTTAAATGACTTCATTATTACCCTTAGGGATCTTGATGACAATTTTCTGTGTTGCAAGACAAACTGACATCCTGAAAAAAAATTGGGACCCTTGTAATGCTCCTAACTCTTCAGTTTAATCAATGTGTATTATTTTACTTGTAACATGTAAAGATACATGAAAGATAGTACATGTACATATATATGTATTTAAGTCAATCGCTTAGCCATTATATACCCCAGTGCCTAGATAAATTACTTGCATAATCTAACATCCACATGTGTGGTTTCTTAAAACTTTGATTTTGCTTCATGTTGAAATCCATCTATTTTCAGTTAAGAATACATATTGACATGTCTTGAGAACAAAAGATTGATTAATAATATATTATTTAGAATGCAAACATTATTAGCAGTAATCCATTCATGCATGAAATACAAATAAGCATTTACTTACGTAAATATGATGCTTAAAGAGCGAGAAAGTACATATATGGTGCCTCATCTCAGTTTTTCTCTCTCAGTCTCTCTCCCCGTACTTCTATGATGTGGATCTTCCATGTAACCATGTTATGTTTAGTTTATCGCTGCTAGAACTGACCACGCGCACATGATACTCCAACATCATTGATTCATCGCCAATCCATGGTTTTGTTTCTTGTAGGGCTGTAGAGAGCGTCTAATCTAATAATGCTATTTTGGTTGGTTTTGAAGAACTCCAAACTTTACGCCGCCAATAGCCATCGTAGATGTATAAGGGCACGTCGTGCAACTTCCCTTTATCCATGGCAACAGTCGATTCAGACAAAAGGCATTTAAACTGACTCCAACCATACATGCGGCCGGCGGCGAGGTATTCATCGAGTTCCTCACGGCAAACGCCATTGCGTTATAACCTTGTATCATGAGTCTAGAAGAATATTTGAGAGATGAACTTATTTGATTAATGATTATGATGTGTCCGGAAAATCCTTTAAAATACAATCCAGATCGTAGCCATATGTGTGTGACGCTTCAAAATAGAATTTCATAGTCATGTCCCTCATACCAGGATCTTTTTCCACGGTTAATTCTATCGGCAAATTTAACATTAGCAGCAAGATTTACCATGAGTCCATAACTAAAGCATGCGTAGAATAATGATCAGGTTCCTCAATTTACTGATTTAGCACATATATACGGATGCAAACCATGCATGATCCATCTTATTTTGCACCGGGAGTTAGAGACGCATCCATCCAGCGCATATGGGAGATGCTCGTTGAGCTTGCACGGTAACGTTCATCCATATCGCTTTTTTTCGTTTTAGTTTGCGGGGGAGCGATCGTCCAAACTCTATTGTTAAATATTTGCACATTCTCAAAAAAATTATTTTCACGTTCATCCATATGGCTTTTTTCGTTTTAGTTTGTGGGGTAGCGATCGTCTAAATTCTGTTGTTAAATATTTGGCGTTAAAGTGGTACAGAAAATCAGTTTTCTTATGAAATAGTCTAAATTACATGAGCGAACCCCACCAAAAAGGAAGGACTTGATCGCCCCGTATACATATCTGAGTAAGATGTGTATTGGCTGGACTCTAGAGAACTCTTTTTTTTCTTTCCTTTGAGCCTTACAATGATTAGGAGAAACGTGTGGGAGAAAAACTACGGCAACCATTGTGCCAGATGTATTGTTCAGCTATGTGCGGACTATGTCAAGCATCGTGCCAAATATATTGTGTTTGCAACGGCCGCTGCCTCCTATAATTAAACACACGTGCATGTGTTACGTTATGAATTGCGACTCTCGGTTAATCCTAACCGTAAATTATAGATCTAATTGCTATTATTATTTTGATGATGTGGATTAACGTGGTGTCTCGTATGGTGCCTCCAATTAGTAAATATAAGAAGATTTTGATGATGCAACCAAAGTTAAGGATAAATCCCTAACTCGCGCGCACTATTTCCTTCATTTTTTTTGTCTTCCTCGTTTTGGCAGTCGTGTTCATGATCTCGATGTATGCACAAACAATAACTCTAGATTTGTCCCTACAAAAATATGACTCGATATACCCTTAAAAACTCGATAATTATAGTACTTTCTCTGTTCGCTAATGTTACATCCTCTGTTCACTAATCTAAGCGAACTAAAAGGATACTACGAAGTCTTCTTTATCAAACGATCAGGTTGCTACTGCGTTTCGTACGTCAAAGCTAGATATCTTAATGCGCGCGATCTGCAGGCATACGAGCTAGCATGCATATGCCTCCCGGTGGCGGTAGGCTATAGCCTATAGCTATGGCTTGGCTTAGCTCTCACCGGCCTTCTGCGTGCGTGCATGCTGTTTCAAGTTCGCCATTTTACTCGTCACCACGACGTACACAGTTGCAGCCTGTGCAAGTGTGCAAAGCTAGAAAGAAAAGCCTCTCTCAAGTCCCGACTCAGTTTGAGGGAGACAGGAAGTAAGTAGTGCCATTAATTCCGTGCATCCATCCATCTCTTTTGCTGGGATCCATCCAGGACGATGGCTCTGCCGTACTATAAACTACCAATACAGATGTGCATGCATTTACTCTCGTCGTCGATCGATCTGCCTAGCTAGCTCCATGCTGCTGATCTGCACAGCTTACTAATTCGCTGGCGAAATGAATATCAGCCATCTCCAATGGGGCGATCCATATCGTACGTTCAAACGTCCGTTTGCGTCGATAGAAATGATTGAAATCGTCCGCGCGCCCGTTTGCGGCGGATGGATCCAGCGGCACGATGTTTAATTTTTTTTCCATTCATAAAGTCATAATTTACGTTAATAAAAAACATAAAAAGGCCATAAAGACGTGGTGAAAGTAGGGACTGTCTACTGGTCGTCGTCGCTGACGAGGTCGATGAACTCCGGTGTTGGCCATGGAAGCTGGTACGCCGGCGGTGGAGGAGGTACGGCAGACTGCGGCAACTGCGGCCAGGCCGTCGCCTGCACATGAGGCTGTGGTGAAGGTGCCCAGGGATCCAGGCCGGAGCAGCAGCCGGAGCGCGGTCGTTGGAACTCGTCGGCGTCGCCGGAGGAGTCACCGGCCCCCCCTGCGCGAGCGCGGACTCGCGGAGCTGGATTTCGAGCCCGTCCCACAAAGCGAGCTCGTTGAGCTCGTCGAGCTCGCTATTGGATAGTGCCATGGCAATGGCCTGCTCCTCGGTCATGTCCGGCGGCTGGGTCTCCGGATCCCACGCCGGCCCGCCGTCGTCGTGATCGTACTCTGCCATGTCCGCATCCGCGTCCTCGTCCGCGTCCTCCTGGTCGTTCTCTTCTTCTTCCGCGGCTATCTCGCGGTCGAAGTAGTTGACATCGCCGAGGTAGCCAGCGCGGTGGCGCGTGTCGAACTCCCACGTCCCGAAAGAGATCCAGTTGTAGGAGTTGGGTGCGTACGCCTGATCTTCCCGGAGATCCGGCGGCAAGATCGCTCGGCGGCAGCGCACCTCGTCCCGCCGCTCTTTGCCCTCGCGCGGCACGGTGGGACCGGCACGCGCCTCGAGTTGAGGTACCAGCCCCCTCCAGGAAGATTTGCGTCCGGCCATGGTACCGGCCGGTTTTCCTCCGAAAGCCGGCGCGCGAGCTCGACGCGGACGTACCGTCCGACCCGTGGCTTCTTGCCGGACCGCGAGCCGCTAGCCTCGTGGTCGTTCTTGGTCTTGCGGAACGGCCAACATTTCTTCCCCATGGCGTCGGTCGGGTGGATAGTGTGGGCTCTGGCAATGGTGTGGTCGGGGAAATGGGCGCCGACAGCATCCCTTTAAGAGGGTCGGACGCCATCTCGCCTTCAATGTCCTGCCACTGCGAAGCCGCCCAGCTGCGCACGCTCGCGGAAGCTGAGGCGCACCATTTACGCGGCCCTGGAAAGGCTGCAGCGCGCCGCCCGTAAGTAATTCCGCGGAAGACGAAGCAGTTGTGCCCATGCCAGGTGGGCCCGTGCGAGGACCGGGCAGACGACCGCTGCGTCCGCACAACGTCCGCATAGACGCAAACCTGGCGCATATTTGGGCCACGTTTGCGTCCCCGTGGATGGCCCAGTCACTATGCGTCGCCCCGCTGGAGTTGGTACCAGGCGTATTTTCGGCCCGAGCGCACGCAAACGGTCGCTCAACATCCGTTTGTGTCGCCCCGTTGGAGATGCCCTCGTGACCATATCAATCTCAGTGGAAGAAGGGCAACTCATGCCAAGACTCATTTCGAGGACTAAATTTATCCATTTTGGTTTAAATTTGTCCATTTTGGTTTATTTGGGTGGGGCCCGGACATATGTTCAGCCCATGTCCTCCCTGACCTGGCAGCGTACCAATTGTGGTGGCCTCCTATGACGATGGCTGCTACGTCGACATATGCAGTAGAACCTGCGCCTACGGCCGCGCCTCCCTCACCTTCTACGCCAGTCACTGTGGGGGTGTGTGTCTGCTCCAAGCTCAACCTCTCCCATAGCCATTCCCTCGTCGCCGTCACCCGTCTCGCCGGGGTTTGCCAACGAGAACCGTTCCTCGTCTGTGTCTATGGGGAGTGTGTCGACTCCCACCTCAGCCTCCCCTACAGCCACTCTATCGTTGTTGTCTCCTGTTTCACCGTTGTCTATCGGGGGGAGGGGGATCTACACCGACTACGCCCGTCTCGGTAGCCTTTCTCGAGTGGCAGCAGAGCTCCACCACCCCGGTTGGCGCATGGCTCGCCATCTGGTGGGGAGAGGCTGGTGCTTCAGCCACAAATGATGATTCCTTGGCAAAGGTGATGTGCCGTAAGGCAACCGCCAACCTTGATTCGCCAGGTACATTTAAATCGGCAAAATCCTTTCTGTCTTTCTCTACACCGATAGTACTGCCAATTTAAATAGTGTAGGTGTTTCTTTGTGTAATTCTGTTAATGCTATCGATGTGTCAACTAAGTCTCTAAGGCATATCGAGTTTGACCGATTGAAGGTAACCCCTAAAGCCTTGAGTAAGTCGGATACCACCCTTATAAACAAGGATGAAGAACTGCATGCCAATACTGGTAGGTGAGGTATCTGAGGTTGACTTTGGTGAGGCAATGCTTGGTTTAATTTTTGAATTAAAAGCATCCCACCAGAAATCTAAGTCTTCTTCCACAAACAAACATTTTGGCTATTCTAGGGGATTATTACTTGGCGTCAGAACATACACCATGAATGTGTTGGCTCATTCGAGTGGATATTTTCATATTAAACTTAAGTCTAACAATTTCATGTGGAGCCTGGTCGTCGTGTATGGTGCAGCCCATGATGAGCTCAAGCGTGCCTTTCTCCGTGAGTTGGTTAATATAACAAAAGATAACCCATACCCTTTTAAGATTTGCTCATGAAAAGAGTAAGAGTTGGTTCGACAACAATTGACATTTTTATTCAATGCTATCATTAATAGCTTGTATATTAGAGAGGTTGCAATGGTTGGGAGCCAGTTTACTTGGACGAATAGTCTCCCTGAGCCTACATATGAGAAGTTGGGCCGTGTTCTTATGGATTCTAATTGGGAATCTAAATATCCAATGGTTTATGTACGGGCCCTTCTACGTATTGAGACTTTTTCGGATTATGCTAGTATATTGTTAACCACCGGAATTCGTAGACCCCCGATTAGACACCCATTCAAGTTTGAACTTGGATGGTTGCATAGGGAAGGTTTTTCGGACTTGGTTAGGACGATATGGGAGAATCCCGTTGCTGGTCAGAATCCCATCGAAAGGTGGAAAAATAAACTACGTGCTACACGTAGATACCTTGATGGATGAGCTAGGCATATGACCAGGGAACTCAAAAATGAGGAACCTAGCTTGTTATTGATTATCGATGGGATTGAGGCATATGAAATAGACCAGGCTTGTGGATGCGGACGTTAGTGGAGTAGATCCAATGCATGTACATGACATGCAGTGAAGGAGCTAAGGTGTGGAGGAGGCCAGCGGTGAAGTAGATCTGTTTCGATGGATGAGGGTGGTGTTGGGGCAGATTTAGTGCATGGACAGGAAAAATAGTCAATGATACTCGATGGAGGAGGGGGCCCGTGGTGGAGAGGGGGATTTTTGATGTGTGAGAAGATTTGAGGGAAAGCGGTGAATGAGTGGGACGAGCACATTGGTGAAGCGGATCAGGTCGATGGACCAGGGCGGCAGTGGAGTGGATCCAGTGCGTGGACACGAAAGGCAGTCAAGAATGGGCTATGGTGGAGGAGGCCTGCGGTAAACCAAATCCAGTACGGTGGAGGGGGAGAGAGTTTTGGTGTATGAGAATCGAGAAGATTTGGGGGAAGCAGCGAATGGGGGTATATATGTGAGATAATTCTAGCTACCAAATAGCTCTCTAAGGTCAGTGGATTGGTGTTTAAGGACCATGGATAAAAGAGTAATTTCGTGTTGATAAAAAGTTGAGCGCGGGATATTTGAAAGAATGACTGGGATGCAACGGTGTGCTGCCAAAATTTTGAGTTTAAAGCTACTAGTATATCGATAACAAGGTTCTTCTATCCTAGGTTTCACTCACGTGGGACCGCTGAAATATGGTGCCCATCTCTTATGGACTCACATGCTAGTGAACATTTCCTTTCCAACATACAAATGTTTTTTTCCCGATTCAACAAAGATATGTCTAATTTAAACTACAAGTGTGTGATAGTCTGCTAACAAAAATCGTCAAAGAACATTTTAAGCTACCAAGTAGTCATTCTATCGTAGATCTACTTATATTTTTTGAAAGATTCAACTTCTTGGTATGAATGCTCATGCTAGCAAAATTCACCCTGTTTTAAAAACAATCAAAGAAAATGGAGAATAAAAAATGAAAAACTTGTGCAAGGAATCTTCTAAAGGGCACTAGTTTCCATGAACACCAATTAACTTGAATTTGACAACTTCTAAAAAAAACTTGCTTCACAATATGGCCATGTGTGATTTCTTTTCTTCTCTGGGTACTCGGTAAACTAGGAACCCGTTAGCTCCAGTTTTAGACCCCTACAACACCCAAGAGGGAGAGCGGCACTGGTCGCAACCATCGTCAGATCCTAGAGACCCAAATCTAGGGTTACACCCCTGAGCACCCCGAGCAAGAAGACAACAATTGCGTGGTTGCAACAAAAAAATGAGCCCGTAGATGATGCCTCAATGGAGATGAGTGATGCTCGCGGCGCCACCATCGATTGGTCTAAAGATCCAGGGTTTCCCATGGAGACTAACAAATCAGAACTTCGTAGTGCCGCTCCCACGAACGATTCCTCCATTGTGGTACACGACATCTGAATATGTTGCAGTCGGCGGCTCTAGCAAAATGCCGGAACAAGGTCACCTAGGAAGGAACAACTGTGCCCACCTTTGCTCAAGACTAGCATCGTCGCCATCTCGCAAGCTTGGTACCGCGCCAAGGGCCTTTGCCACCATGCAACGAGGGTGCCTTTGGCGTGGCTATAGCCGATTCGGGGCCGGCGCCCCCCGGATCCAAAATCCACCTTCGAAGAGCGACCTCCGCCCCCCATCCCCCCCCCCCCCGCGGGTGGCCGAGGACAACAGTTGAACAATGCACCTTACTGTACTCCCGCGGAACCTAGGGCTAGCTGGTTCCGCCGGCCGCCCCGATGGAGCGGATGGTGGGGGTGCAAACGGCGATGTCGGTGACGGCTCTGGCAGATGGGAACCCTAGGGGACTATGGCCTTTGTCAGCGGCGGACGCAGGAAAGAATTGGAGGGGGGGCACACCTCAATTTTTTTTTGCGCACCCCCCAAAATGTGAAAAACCTTTACATAATGAAGCAATGAATAATATACAAGACAAATTCATTGCATTGGAGTTCAACACATATATCCAGTCCATGCATATATCAAATGTGCACGATTACGATACAAATAGTTCAAAACATTACAAGGGTCTTACATGATAGAATATAGCATAAATGTCACTAAGCAATGGTTCACATTGCCATGAAAGTTTCAACAATGGTGTCATCACTTACATGAATGAACACCCCTCGCTCGATAAATGTCACTAAGCAATGGTTCAAGAGGTCATCACCCATACTATTTCTCAACTTGTTTTTCACTAGACTCATTGCGGAAAATACTCTTTCAACTTTCGCCGTCGCCACCGGTAGAAGCAATATCAATTTGAGAAGCATGTAAACTAAATCGTAAATAACATGTTTTTTTTTTGTTTCAACAAGCTTAATAGAGAGCTCACCAAGATGATTGACACATTTAAATCTATCATCTTTTCTCATGTCATTAATAAAGATTTTAAGTTGGTGTTCAAGTCTTAACAAATCCATGCTTGATATGGCATTGGGATAGAATTGAGCAAGTCTTGTTACAGAGAATAGACATACACAGGGACATACATTCATAGTTTCATACAGAGAAATAGGCAAATAGCTGCAAATCAGAAAATGTTCACAAATCACCGGCCTCACCCTACTGCTACTGCTTGTGGCCTCGGCAGTTGGGAAGGCCCTTTGTGGATCCAACCTCGGCTCTTTTCACTTGTAACCTGGATATATGTTTGCCGCGTAGGCGTTGTCTGGTGCGAGACACCCACATGGAAGTCGAGAGATTGGAGGGACGGTGTGGACTGTTTGCAAGGTCACGTCAAAGGAACAATCCATCCATCCATCTCTTCGATCAATCGATCCATCACCAGTTTCTGTTTGTAGCTAGGTAGGTCAGGATGGCGCGTGCGTGCGTGCGTGTGAGTGGACTGTGGATCGGGGCATATGTGTGTAGACAGCACCCAGCAACGTGACTTAGACTCCACACTTTCCTAACCTGCACTGTCCTTTTGCTCCACCTCCGACGCCTTCCCCTCCTCCTGTCCATGTCGTCGTCTCTCTCACGCACACATACACTAGCTCTAGCTCTAGCTAGGTAGAACTAGGCACCTGCATATACATTTCACGCAGGCAGGCCGTCCACATGCGGAGGCCGGCCACGACCCTGCCTGCCTCCGGCCGGTAGTTGCGATCCGGTTGCGATATGTCTAGTCACCGGTTAAATTCAGGCCCTGTCGCCAAAAGTCGAGCACCAAAAAGCTCGATAACCTCATTTCCCAAGCTCACCGGTTAACGATTTTGGTGATCAAAAGCACTGGAATAGACGACACCTCTCATGCTGGACAGAGGGACATATGCATGCCAAAGCTAGCGCTAGGCACCTCATCCATTTCCCAACGCGAACTACTCTAGCTAGGATTCATGGCAAAGCTAGCTATGTCGACCACAACAACATCACCTCGATGGATTAATCAGCTAGCAGGGTTCCAGGAAAAAAGGTTTATGTGTCCTTTGATCCCTATGCGTGCTAGCCATCGTCAACGACCCTTTCTGCACACACGCACGGATAAACAAGTTGATCTGGATCCCATGTTTCACTCACCACTTACATGATCGATGCTTCTCAGGCCCTCCCTTTCGTCTCTCGAAACTGTGGCAAGAAAAATGTATTGAATGTGCTACCTACCAAGTGACCAACACACATACATGCCCTTCTTAAAAATCCTCCTGGGGCCTCGCAAGCGTGCGTGCATGCGCGTCGTGTGGCGTGGTTAATTAACCAATTGAACTTGGAGTTGAACGTAACGGACGGGGAGACCAGGAGAAGCAGCGGGGGAATATACAAGTGACATGCTGTCCCGCGCCCAGCGGGCCGGGCAGGAACAAGGCGGTCTCCCTTGATTGGGTTTACGAGGCACTAGCTTTTCCCTTCTGTGATCTTCTTCTTCTCTCTCTCTCTCCTCGTCGCCTCACCAAACATAACCCTAGCCAGAGTGAGAATCTGTCAGTTTGCCAAAAAAAAAAGAGAGTGAGAATCTGTCCCAGGTAACATGGCCCCGTGAAAAAGGCAACTGGTTGTTGCCCATCTGTGGTGTTTAATCCCAATATCCCATGCATGCACGCACAAGGCGTCCTCATTTTACGTATTTTTTTGACCAATAATTATTTTAAATAAATAAAGATTATTTGTATGCAATTAGTATCATTAAAAAGTGCTTTTCAATACGAATCCAACGATACTAATTATATACTCCCTCCATACCAGGGATTAGGGCGTATATTTTTCTGCACACTTATTAAGGAGACTTCAAGATTCGTTAGCCAGGAGAGAAAATTTGGGAAACTTTCCTTTCCTACCCCTGCATGCATCACCTCCTTAATTGTCTCTACTCTTCACGCAACCTCTTCGGTTTTCCAATCGCGCCGTCTCCTTTCTCGACCCTGCCCCCTCTCTCTCTCCTGTACAGGCCCTCCATTGATGGTGAGGCGGATCCATGGGAAATCTTGTTGGCCAACCGGAGGGGGAATACATGAGCATCGATTGGGCGCATCTTTGTGCCACGGATCGTCCCCAATTTTCACGGTTGAGATCGAGATCAGATGAGGAGATGGGGTCTTGGCGCCACGGTTTGAAATCCCCATCGAAATTTTGGACGGCCTATAAGAGCTTGCCGCCATGGTTGCTGTGTTCATTGTCCCCTTCCTCTAGTCCTTCTTCTGGTTCTTCCTCAAATCATGGCGCAGCTGGACCCAAACGAGCCCATAGACTGGGATGATCTTGATGATTTCGATGGGGAGGCTAGGGAACTTGCAGGAGATTTTTCTTTGGGATGGACGATGACGAAGGTAAAGATTTTTGTTTGATTCGTTCTGTTATTTGAGGTGGAGACAACTTGTTTCGGTTCTTACAACTTCCTGTTTTTTGAGCAGATGATGATAGCAATGGCGATCAGAGACGGCGCATGTTGGACATGAATTCATCTGCAGGAGGGGGGGGAACAGTCGAGGACGATGTACTCTTGGCCTCACTGGTCTGCGTTCAGCTCAGAGGTGGAACATGGATGATTCAGGCAGTGGCGGTCTAGGGCGTGGCCCGCTGTACGTGGGCGAGTCGAGCAGTGCTGCAGCTCGCCGTGGCACACAGAGCTTTGGCGGGAAC
Organism: Lolium rigidum; assembly: GCF_022539505.1. NCBI lineage: Eukaryota > Viridiplantae > Streptophyta > Magnoliopsida > Poales > Poaceae > Lolium > Lolium rigidum. The sequence continues at coordinate 89,785,188 of NC_061508.1, forward strand.
GGAGCTGCCAGTGACGGGAACGGAGCTGCCAGTGACGGGAACGGAGCTGGCAGTGACACAGAGGCTCAACTCGTGCCCTTCCCTCTCTTCGACGGTGTTTTCATATTCACGAGTCCGTCGATCGCCGCACGAGGCCGTAGAGGTGCAGGGGTACGAGGAGTAGGGGTAGAAACGGAAGTTGCACACGTCCACGACCCCCACGCCTTAAGCCCTGATGAAAAAGGCAAAAAATTATACGCCCTAATCCCTGGTATGGAGGGAGTACAATATAATCAAGTTTTTGTTGCTCAATTTTTATGGTTAAAGTTTTTCTTGAAATATGTGTGCGTTTTATTCCTTGAAACAGAGGTAGTAACTAATTAAGTGGCATCACAAAACGAGCTACACTCTCCATCTCGATCTATAGATCACCCGCGCATCCTAAATCCTCAATTTAACCAACGTTTCTTTAGATAATCCCCCGACCCATATTAGTTGCCATTAATATAGATATATCTAGACCTGTTTTTGTTGTAGGTACATCTATACTAGTGATAATGGAGTAATATGAATCGGATGGAGTACCATAAAACGTATATTATTACAAATTTCAGATGCTATACTTTAGGCATCCTTGATGGATTACAGGAGATAGAGTGCCATGAAGTGGCTTGCCTTAATTTGGTAGCGATGTCAGTTTTAAAGTTTCTGTTGCGTACAAAATTGGCCATGGGTCAGCATGTTTTGTGTCCAGCCTTGAAATGGATTTGGAAGACATGTTGCCAATCTAAGAATCAAATTTTCTTCTAGCTCTTGATTATGGACAGATTAAACACTAGGCAGCTCCTCCAGAGGAAATGATTTTTTATGGCAGATTACTCTTGTCCAATGTGCAATTCACATCATATGGAATCTAGAAATCATTTGTTTTTTTACCTGCCCTTTTCCCTGCTTTGCTGGAGGTACATCTGTCCTACCTGGATCCCTGTATATGCACTGACTCACGCACCAGTTATCTCATTCATAGAGGGCTTAAAGGGAGCCATTCATCAGCCTTTCTACTTACAGATCATTGTTCTTGTTTGCTGGTCTATATAGGTAATCAGAAATCACCACATCTTTAAAGAAGTGGATCCTAGTGTGTACAGAGCAAGGAGCATATTTAAGAAAGAAATTGCTTTACTTATTCACAAGGCTTCTAGAAGGTCTTATGCTGACATGCAATCTTGATGCAACAACTTCTCTTAGTTTCTTGGGCTTAGCATGTTAGTTAATTTCTTTGCGCTTCCATCAAGCTCTGCTCTTTATCTTGTTTGTACCTTTGTAACTTAAAAAAATGCAGCGGGGAAATATATTCCAAGCAGTGGCTAGATCGGTTTACAGGGGACGAACCGGTACGCAACCCAGGAGGCGGCGGAAAAGTCACAAATCCATCTAGGGTTCCGTCCTCCTCGCCGGCGATACCGTCGGTCCGCTCCGCCTCCGGTGGCCTTGGGGCCTTGGAGGTGTGGCGGATCATGGTCCCCCGCCGGCGGGGAGTTTTCGTTCATAATTTAGTTTGCTTTTTAGTCTCTTTTTTGAGATGGTGAGGCGGTGGCTACATCCTGAAGTCAGAATAAGGTCCTCCCCGTCCTATCCTCGCTCCGGTGGTGCATCTAGCGCTGACGGAGGACGCGTGGAGTTGTGTGCCCGTCGGATCTCCTGGGATCCGGTCGGTTTTCGTTTTTGTTGGTGTGGTTTCATGTCAGTCTCTTCTGATCTACGATTGTCATCATTAGCGATGGTTGCTGCTCTGGTGCGCTGGTCCTTTGGGACCTTAGCACGACGACTTCCCGTCTGTCTACTACAACAAGCTCTACTACGACAAGCTTTGCCTGACTCCGGCGATGGAGGGGCGAGGACAGCGGCGCGCCTTCGACTCGTGCTAGTGTTTGTAGTCGTCGCTAGGTGGTCCGAGTACCAATTTGTAATTTTCTTTACTTTTTGGATTATTTGTACTACTGTTGATGATTATTAATAGATCGGTGGATTTCTCGCAAAAAAAAAAATGCAGCGGGGAAACCTGTTGTCCAGTTTCAATAAAAATGGTGTAATTCTTGTGTTGTATAATTTAATTTTTATTTTCAAATTAACAACTTAGGAATACTCTCATGCCCTACAAATTTAGAAAAATTGGAGTACTTTGGAAAACTGTTCACTACTATCATAGTTAGCACTTTGGGCAACCCCAACACGGTGACGTATTTCATCAACGCGTACCTTTCATGTCCTCACGAACAAACAACGTTGTCCATGTGTACCCCATTTGAGGCTATGTCTAAGGAATTGTTTACATGCGGACCCAATTTCGGCCAAATTTGGGTTGGATATGTATCTGCATGGATAGACAGCGGGCCGCTCGTCTGCACATCCTTGTCCTCGATCCTCTGGCCCGCAAGTCGGTGACACATTGTCCATTATCAAAAGAAAAATCACTGAAATAAAATGACACATTACAACAAAATTTGAACTACAACTTAAACTGAAATTATAACTAAAACCTATTCTACTAGGTCGCTATGTCTATCCTTGTCACTGTTCGTCGTGGCCTGATCCCTCCTCCTCGCCTCTACTTCTACGCGCGCCCGACTGGGCATCTCCAACATGGCAAGTCAGGCAACCTTGCGTGCGGTGGTGTTTTCCTCTCTCTAGGCGAGCTGATCCGCCATTGCCTACCGCTCGACGACCATGAACTGGTAGATATCATCCTCCCTTCCCGCTCTATCACAGGAGATCTACACGACACGTTACTCGATGGCCGTGCTAGTCAGCTCGAGAGTAACGACATCTAGCTCCACTCAGCGGCAGTTTCAAAGGGGGTAGTAAGGCCACCTATTTCGGATACGCTGGCGGCTCCGCCTCCTCCTCGCCCTCCTCATTAGAATGTGGAGGAGCGGGGTCAGAGAACATGAGATGCTAATGCATGGCTTGGACGATGATGGCCGGCACGACGGGCCATTTTATAACTGGATACTTGGGAGGGAAACGTTGACGCGCAACCTAGACGAGGGTGGACGACACAACATGACATTTTATAACCAGAGAGCTGGGTAGGAAGCGCCGCTGCAGCTGGGGAGGTGATGTGTGTGAGACCACGCCATCATGGCAACGCCGCCTAGGAAGACGAACTATGGCGAGGGTAGGCCCAATTTTTTTTAAGATAAAGGGTGCTTTATTATACTACTTAAAAGGTTTAAGCATTATACCCGACCTCTGCATAACTAGGATGCACACAGCCGCACACCAGCCACATTACAACCCAACAATTTAAAAGGTTAGATACATAAAAGATGATGATGTTGTATCAACCCTAAGATGGTGAAGAGTTGATGATGTTGGGACTCCAAGTGCATAGTGTTGTGTCAGCGGAGTATTTTTCCCACAACGGTGACTCGAGAGTTTATATCGAACTCTCGGGGAACTAAGCAAAGAGTATTCTCTTCTCTCTTCTTCTAGCAATCCTGCAAAGTAAAATAAAAGCCTTGTGTCCCCAACTCCACGGTGTGATTGTCAAGCACAAGGTTTCATGTAAGTAAATAAAACACAAGTAAAAATAAAGCGAGTAAAACTAGATAAAATAAAATAACTAAGTAAAAAAAATTGTAAAGGGGCTGATTGTTTTTGGTGTTTTGGATGCAACTAAGAAAAGTAAATATTTTTGTATTTTCGGAGTAAAATAGTGCAGCAAATAGAAAAGAATATAAAAGCAAGATAGTGATGTTTCTTATGATAGAAAGTGGATCGGGGTTCATGGGTTCACTTTACTATTATCTCTTTTAAGTTGTACTGGACAAACAGTAATTCATCAATGAGATATGAGGATGCAAAATAATCACATGTGAAAGATACCCATTCATATGGGCATCACATCCTAACATAGCGATGATGCAAGACATCTCTCATACTCCACGAGAAAGCGAAAACTCCATGCAATCGCGTATTATGAATTAACAGAGCATAGCCATAAGTATTTTGACATGATGTTTGAATATCAAATATGCTACCTTGAACAAACAAGATCATCACTTTTCTCACGTGATAGATCATGAATTTGTTGTCACTATTCAATCACTAAACCATACTACTCCATCTAATACACACATCACCCCACACACGCTCTTGCATAGATGTTGGATCACAACAAATACTGAAGAACGGGGTACATAATATGCATCTATCAATACATCTTGCACATAATATGATCAGGTCTCATAGCACAATATCATTGAATAAGGATACACCACATAGGTATTACAAATATGGCCATAATCATGCAGGGCAGCTCATATGGCACTAAGAACTACGAAGAACATGAGAGAAATAGATCAAGCTACTGCCACAAACCCGTAGTCCAGAGGTGGACTACTCCCCCTGGATCATGGTGATGATGATGAAGACGTTGGAGAAGGTGGAGATCCCTCCGGTGGTGATCCCGACGGAGTTTCCCCTCCAATATTCTCTACGACGGGCCTCTGTTTTCGTGTTTCTGTCTTCTGCGACGCTCTGCTCCCAAGAACTCTTTGGGGCCATATATAGTGATTTTTAGGTCAAAATACGTCGTTGGGAGAAAGAATCAGGTTAATTGGGCGATCGACGGTTGAAAGAGGCTGGGTGGCGCGCCCAACATGTTTGCGCACCACCTGCCCTCTTTTCGGCCTTAGGCCCATCCAGGCCTCCTCCAAAGCTCTAGGGTGCTTCTCCCGATGAAAAACTGACGCTCCAAAAATCCCAGGTCAATTTCACTCCGTATAGGTCTCTAAAAGTGAAAAATACGCAAAACAGGGTTTTCCTGTTCTGCAGAGTTATAAACCAAATAAAGGGGATCATTGGTAAATCCCCAAAAGTCAATGTAAAACATGTTATATATGTTGCAAATATGTGGGAATTAATATGATAAATGAAAAAAGTTCATGCATGCATTTTACATGCATCAACATCTCCAAGCTTAACCTATGCTCGTCCCGAGCATAAAGGTGATAAAACTAACATGAAGTTTGGAGTTTATTATATATAGCTTCTAAATAATCATGAAAAGTATCACAAGGTTTAGTCAACAAAGAATAACAATAAATAATATGAACTCATGAAGTGATAACTCTTACATTCTACAAAGCATGCATAATAGTAAATAGCATTGTAAGAAACATGAATGATAAGTGATGCCCACAAGTATAGGGGATCGCTGAAATCTTCAATGGGAAGTATTATCCAAATTTATAGTTCGACTCAAGGGGAACACAAGAATACCAATAAGACTTTAGCAATTGAGATGTTACTCTCAATCTCACCTATATATCAATAAACTCACAAAGGAAGTGGTGATTTTATAGCAGTTGATTCAAAGCAGTAAAAGCAAACAATAAATAAAAGCAGCATATTTCTAGTTTTCACCGGAATAAGTAATGTGAAACTTTCGGTGGCTAAAAGCGTAGGCATGAGGCACAATGGGGTAATGTATGGATGCTATTGATCATGTAATGTAATCCAACTAACATAGCATTCATCTCAGTTGTGTGTAGGTGTTGATCCAAATATATATGCGTACTAACTAAGACAATTTGCATAACATCTTTTGTCCTACTTGCCCATTTCACTGGGGCCAACTTGGAACTACAAGAAATTAAGGTCTACCCTTTCAAATAGACCGGAACAAAGCATTAAGATTCATGAACACACATAATCTTCGAATTATCACATCTTCCCCTTGTTTTTCCCCATCTGTCACCTTAGGGATTCACAGGGTCAACATAAGAACAAGTATACACCTTGCATATAAATACGAACCTCATATATATGATAAAGAAATATAGGTTCGGTACTGAAATCATGTCACTCGGGCCCTAGTAACAAGCATTAAATGTAGCAAAGGTGTACTAACACTCATACAAGAATATCTTCAAGATAAACACCTCAATTCTCGATACGTATGGAGGAATAGATGATCAATCTCATCCAAAACCCATCCACCTCTTAAGCCTACATAGAACTACTCACTCATGGTGATGGAGAGCGAGTCCATGATGGTTGGTGATGACGTCGGTTGCGGTGATGATGAAGAAGCCCTCGAAATCCCTCTCTCAGGGGTGGAGAGCAGGATCAATCTGACTCCCAAAACGAAGATCGTGGTCTTGGTGGCGCTATGTTTCGCGAAACATCGTGTCCTTCCAGGGGGTAGGTTTTTAGGGTATATAAGGCACCTCGCGAAGGGGGAGGCGAGACGATGACCGAGGGCCGAACGGGCTTAGGTGGCGTGCCCAAAGAAGTAGGGCGCGCCACGTGGCCTTGTTCGAGCCTCGTGGCTTCCTTCTCGTGATCCAAAGCTCCAGGTCTCTTCTTTTGGTGAAAAAGTTCCGTTGAATTTTCCCGATTTTACTTCCTGTGAAAACTTGAAAAAGGGAGACTTTGCTAAAAACAACATCAAAATCAGCAGTTTTTATCCAAGTATGGTGAGATTCCGGAGTAAATCATTGAGCAAAGTTCTTGGAAAGTAGATACATTATGGATGTATCAACTCCCCCAAGCTTAGCTCGTTGTTTGTCCTCAAACAACTCAAACATAGTGTAGAAGCGATAAAATACTTTGACAAGAACTTTGCTCTATGCATGCATAAACAATTTAACTTGGCAAGTATTCGATACATAGCTTCACAAATGAATGAAAAAGTGTTACTAAATATGCACTATGTTCATGTTCCTCTATCTATGCATGGTTTAAAGGAGGTACTATATGGCAACACTATTTGGACAAGATTAATTGGTAGTAGCAAAAAAGTAAAGTTCTAGCATCGCATTTGATTGAATCATGAGCAAGGTTGTTGAGATCTTTTGATTCGTTTAGTTATTGAATAGTAATTTCATCATACTTGCATTGCAAAACCAAATAATAGGAGGATGTCGTATCCTTCCAGTCCTTTAACTTTCAGACTCTCATATAGGACTCATACATGTGTAAGAAGCTAGTATTTTTGGTTGACCGTAAGGTGGAATGGTAAGGTAGGTGTTTGCTTATTAGCTTTAACACCTTATGAGTGGAAGGGGAGCATCACTTTTTTGCATAAAAGTGCAAGTCAGCGGGGACTTGTTAGTTTTAGCCTTTTCCGTCTTCAAAGCAGCCAACTCATTGGGTTTTATCTCTTCTCCTTATTTGCTCACTTTTTTCTTTCTCATTTTCTTTTTTCGATCTCTCATTTTTTTCACTCTTCTAATTTAGGATGCTCTTTGCTGAAACTTTCACCATGATTAGGCGAGGCTTTTGTTAGCGGATTATTGCTCTTCTCTCACGAGTACCTCAATGAGGTACCTCCATGCCGCTTGTACAAAGGACCAAAGGAGGTAGATATCTCTACTATAGGCCATCCATAACGGGACAACATGAACAACGGACGGTGAGCATCCTTCCTAACTCTCTCTCACTTTTTTTTCTTTGAATCTTTTTTTTTCTTTTCTCCTTTTATTTTCTTTTTCTAGGATGTGGCTCAATGGTTCAAGACTAAAAATAAAAATGGTTGGTCAACCAAATATACTATCAAACGACTTATATATGTTTGAATGGTGAGTTATGCCATTTAACGGGATGGACCGTCATACAAACATCAACCTTCATATTTAAAGACATAGGAATATAATTCATCACTGAATATGTGCCAAGTACGCAATAAAAAGTATAATGGGATGCGTAGACTTTACTCAAAACCACTATCTATCAATCATGTATAAGTAGTATTACTCAATAATATCTCACTTGCATCATAAATAGAGATGAGAACACAAAAATAGTAGACATCTAATATCACTTTCCCAAGTATTGATGAAACTATACACAAGTATTTTCTATCGTTAAAATTCATACATGAATATAGCAAAGGTGTCATACCTCTTTTATTGATCCTCACATACAGTTTCATCATCGGTGTTCTTCCTCTCCCAACGGGAACTGCGTAACAAGCTCAAATATACAATTAAGAGATTTAAACTTGGTTCATTCAAAGCATCTCATTCTTACAGTAGAAACCTTAAAAATATGATGTCAATAAGGTGCCTCAAGTGGCTGGGGTCATATAGAAGTATATCATTCATTTTGGACCAATAGAAAATTCAACTAGCCACTTTTAGGAGAGTGGATTTTGTACACCCACGCATGGGTGTGGGTGTTTCCGTCACCGTTCATTGTGCTTTAAGATTCGGATAAAAAGAGGAGAGAGAAAGGAATCTTTCTATCTACCATGGTGGGCACGAATCTCGAGGAATAAATGAACGGTGATAGAAACATCCACACCCATGCGTGGGTGTACAAAAGTATTTCCACCACTTTTAGTAATGAAAAACAAAATATGTCAACAAATTCCAGCAGTTGTGCAACCCTTTTTAGCCCCACTTAAACATTCCAAGAATTTTTGCTAATTTTTCTGAGAGTAGGGGATGGAAATTTGTAAATTCCTGCGAAAATTTCATCCCAATCAGAGTTACAGGATAGGAACTAAAAATAAAACGGTGAAGACTAGCATGCAGAAATCTTTTCTCTTTTGGAAGCAAAACGAAAATCTTTTTGGTTTTTTGGGTTTTCGCTAAACAAAACTAAATGCAACAACAAAAATGTAAATCTTTTTGGGTTTTTCAAATTGCAAAATTAAAAGAACTACAATGCATGCAAAGAAAACTAACATGGGAATATACAATGGAGAAGGGGCGGAAGAGCACATACTCCCGCATGCTTGGGGTGAAGCTAGTAGCCGGGATAGTCGGAGCCAGGGCCCAAACCATGTGATCCATTATCGTAGAAGGGTCCTGGCTGCCCCCACTGTGAAGAAGCACCTTCATTCCCCCATTGGGAAGAATATCCTTCCCCAGGCTAGTAGTCGGGTGCAAGAAGTGAGAACCCCCAGGCATCCGGTGCAGGCGGTGCATGCCAGTCCTGCTAAGGCGGTGCTGGCTCGTTCCAATCATGTTGAGGTGGCACAGGCTTGTATCGCTCATTCTGCGGTGGTGCTGGCTCATACCACTTTGCTTGTGGCAGCACAAGTACCTCCTCCAACCCGTCCCGGTGAGGAGGCTCAAGGGCCTCCTCGGCCCATGCGTCGTCCTGTGGAGTTGCGGGAGCCAACTCCCACTCATGTTCTTCTTGCTCGATGATCCATTTGTTTGATAACCTGTCAAACAGTCAAGACAAGGAAGCACAATGCAAGAAAATATACCTTGCTTAACCATATATTTATACTTATAAAAATATGTGTACAATACTTCAACAAGAAGTCGCATTTTAATCAACATTCTAGCATCCAGCAAGTTGGATTCTAAAATTTCAGTTTCAATGTTATGAAATCC
>NC_061508.1:89794625-89836349 GCF_022539505.1 Lolium rigidum
GTTTCGCGCGTTTCTAGTTATGTTTCGCGCTAAGAGCTATGCTCTCAACACGAAACTCGGGGACTGGGAGGATAGACAAGATTCAGCAAAAAAGAGAAACCGACATAAAGTTGAAAGTTCAAGGAAAGATAGAAAAGAGCCAGAAGAAGAGGAACCAAGGTAAATCAGAAAATGGAACAGGCTTTGTGGGACTTACCATCATGTTGTTCGTGGCATCGAACCACGCGCTGTCCAGCTCCTTGACGGCCCGACGCAGCCGCATGAAGTGCTCTTCTGAGGACCGCTCACCAACAGGGTCAGGCGCCGGTAGCCGGTCCTTGCCCAGGCCGCGGGTTGCCTTGGACATGTCCGCGGCGTTCCACTTCTCCGCGTAGGGCAGCAAGTGCCCCAGCTCCCGGCCTTTGCGCTGGAACTCGGTGATCCGGCCAAGCAGGCCGGTGGCCTTCTCGCCGGCAGCGCTAGCGGCGCGGGCGACGTGCAGCACTAAGGGCTGCTGGCCGACGGAGGGGGCGCTAGAGGCCGTGGCCTTCCCCTTGACGAGTGCCAAGGTCTTGGGCGGTGGCGCCGTTGGAGTGGCACCGGCTGGCTCGGTACGAGGAGCTTCCGGCGGTGGCGTTGGTGTGGTCCTGGGAGAAGGGGGAGCGCCAGGCGCGTCACCCGGGTTGGAGCTTGCCGGCGCGGAAGCTTCCGGCGCGGCTTTCGAGGGGGAAGACGTCTTGGTCTTCTTCTTCTTCTTCTTTTCTAGGACGGGAGGAACCAGAGGTTCCGCCCGCCCGGTAGCTTCTTCTCCGGCGCCGATGTTGCTGGCGCCGGCGTCTTGGTTCTCGGGAGGGGAGACAAGGTCCTCCTCCGCGTGGTGATTTGGCGGTGTAGGGGCCGCGCGCCCCGAACTTGTAGTGCCCCCAGAGGGGAGGCAGAGGTGTTGCCGGCACCAGAGGGTGCCGGGCTTGAGTGAGGAGGAGGAGTTGAGGTCCTTGCGGATCCGGCGGAGCCCTCAGGCCTGGGGCCGAGCTTGAGCGCGGGGCTGAAAGAAAGAAAAAGAAAGGGTTAAAAAAAAGGCAACCGGAAAAGAGCTTGGTAAAAACGAAACTAGCAGAGAAACGGGGCCTTACCCGGAAGAGGTCGACATCTCGCTGCTCTTGTAGCGCCTCACGCCTGCGACCTTCCCCGCAAAGGGTTCAGTCCGGAAGCGCTTGGATGCAGGGGCCTGGCTCGAACCGGCGTCAGAGGCCGGAGCCTTGTTCTTTTGGCCTTGGGTCATGAGCTTCTCCACAAACTCGTGGCCTGCCTCGGCCTGCAGGGGAGGAACGTGCTCGTGGACCTGTGGGTTGATGTTGGCTGAGGGAACATCTACAGAGGAACAATAACAGAAGAATATGAGAGATCAAAAAGAAGAGCTACCTCAAGCAAGGTCAGGTCGTCAGACGAACCGGATGGTTCCGGTGGAGATCTGCCGAGGCGCGAGGCTGGAGTCCGGCCCATCTTCAGGTCTTGCCAACGAATGAAGGGGTCCGGGTCGAACTTGTCCAGAGCACGCTTCCGGCAAGGGCCTCGCCGGTCTGAGTCAATGCGGGGGAAGCGGTCCTTGGCCTGGAAACAGAAGAAAAAAAGGGTTAGTCACAGTATAAAAGTTACCGGTAAACCGACCCGAGTTGCGTAATTTCTTACTTCTTGGGTCGGAGGGTTAGTGGAACTGAGGGGCCGGAGGCCCCATTCCCAATCATCCGGCATGGCAGTCTGGCAGATCTGCCTAGCCTTGAGGACAATGTACTTCTTGATGAGAGGAAGTCCGGTGATCTTGGTAGGATCACCGGGACCGTACATCTCGCTCATCTTATGAGTGCGGCGCTTAAGAGGAAGCACCCGGCGAGAGATGAAGGCACGGATAATATCATCAGAGCAGATGTTACTCTCCTTCATCAGCTCCTTCATGAAGCGTACCACCCGGTTTGTTTCGATGTGATCTGTCTTCGGGTTGTAGCTCCAGTTGATTTTTCTGGGCGGCGCCGGATTAAAAGGCGGCAGATTGATGAGATCTGCGACGCCGTCGTTCTTCACGTAGAAGAAGGTCCCTTGCCATAGCCGGCATGACTCGAGACCGGTAAACTTGAAAAAAGGGCTCCCTTGGCGGGAGCCGATGATGCAAGACCCGCATTGTACGGGGGCTTGGGTTTAGGGATGTCCTTGCCCTGAACGGAATTGATCCGAAGAGCAAAGAAACGGGCAAACGTCTCGCGAGTGGGACGAATGCCGATGTAAGCCTCCATAAAGGTGGCATAGCAAGAGAGGTAAAAAACGGCGTTGCCGGGAAGGTGGTGAGGCTGGAGTCGATAAAAGTCAAGGAATTGACGGAAAAAATCAGAAGCAGGAAGGCCGAAGCCACGCTCAAAGTGAGCAAGAAAAAAAACGACTTCACCGGGGTTAAGCACCGGTTCAATCTCGTCGCCAGGGAGCCAGCAGGATACTCCCTCCGGAATCCTCCTGGACCGGTAAAGCCGATCCAATTTCGTACTGGCTAACGTTGGAGCCCATCCAGGCCCCGCGTGTGATACCGGCGGGATCTACGCCGGAAGCTTGGCTAGAGCTACCGGCTTCTTGGTTGCTACCGGAATCGATGTCCATCTGGACAAGATCGGCGGTTAATCCGTAGGAGGATTGACTATGCCGGCTATCAGAGGAAGAGGCAGAAGAAGAAGGAGAAGAAGAGGCAGAGGAAGACTCCCCACTAGACATGAGATTGGACGCGGAGAAACACAAATCCCACGATTTACCCCCGCGTGAAGATCTACGAGTAAGAGAAAAAGCAAAAGAAAAGGAGAAGTAAATACACTACCAACTCAAGATCTAGAAAGCAAGCAAAAGAGGGGTAAACGCAGATTGAGCCTAACCTGAGGCGGCGGAGTCGTAGAGGAAGTGGCTCGCCGGTGGAGTGGCGAGCTTGCGGTTGGCGAGGAGGTCCGTCGACGGCGAGGTGGAGAAGAGGTTGAGAAAGCACCAATGCCGCGACCGCGAGAGGAGCACCGCAGAGGTTCTTCACGCGGCGAAGTTCGGCGGCGTCCGGCGGAGCAGTAGCGGAGATTCGCCGGGCGGCGGAGCTCGAGCGGCGAACGGAGCGGCGGAGGCGCAGAGAGCAAAGGGCACTGTGCGCGAAGAAGTGGGGAATGCGAGAAAAGGAAGAAGAAGGGGCGGTTTCGCCTTATAAAGGAAGAGAGAGAGGTGGGCCGAAAACCGCTGGGCCGCGGCGGTTCGGTCCGCGGGCCGCGACGGTTCGCTCCACGGGCCGCCGCGTGGCGCAGCGATACACGCGTAGAAACGGAAAGCCACAGGGAGGTGAACACGGATCCAGAATGGAGGCTAGGATCCGCTGTGAGGCAGCTAATGCGCGCGCGGAAGCCGAAGGGAAGTGACCCCTTACACTGACGCGTCAGTCACAGTGCGCATGTCACTGACAGGCGCGGGGCCCGAGAAATTCTCGACTTCGCCGAGGAGGTGTTTAATGACTAAGATGCCGGAGGATAAGATACCGGAAAATGCCTTGGAAAGAGAGAGAACGTGAGTCCGGGCAAAGATGCCGGGTCTAAGCTAAGCGCCGGATAGATTAAACCGGTATCCAAAGACGTGAGAACCTGGCATGGTCTGTTGGATAGAATCCGCCAGACTATACCAGCTTCGGGGACTAATGCTCGGGGGATGACCCCCGGTATGCCAAAGGCATGCCAAACCGGATGGTTTGAGCCATCAAGATACCGGTTTAATGTTCATACCGGAGCACAAAGATAAGAGTTTGGCTAAGTAAAGCTAAGTCGGTATCCCCAAGAGGGGTATACCGGAACCGGGTAAAGAAGACACCGGGCTACCGGAAAGGAGAGCACGTCGGCAGGACTGGTCAAAGATTCTCTTCAGAGCTAGAGGACAAAGATGAGCTAAGCAAAGTGGCTTTAAACGAAGGCCTGACGATAAAGAGGAGGATGACGATCAAAGAAGCCGGAGGACGTCAGCCTCCCTGATTAAAGAAGACCCGCTGTCATCTATGATTAAAGTAACTTTGTAAAGTAGTTTGTCTAGTCAAAGATGCCATTAGGGTTTCTTGCCCCGTAAACCACCCTCTCCCCTATATAAGGAGGGGGCACACCCGTACTCGGGAGCGATGAGCAGAGAGGGAGAAATCCTGTAAGCACAAACTTGTAACCTGTGGAAATCAATAAAGAAGATGATCTAGAGCGAGTTCTTCCTTATGTCTTTCTTCTTCAACCTCTAGCTTTGGCTAAGTTCTTGAGGAAACCATCCGGAAGTTCATCCCATCTAATCACAAACCCTCCCCCGAATCCTCTAGCGTCCATTCGGCCCCAACTTAAGCCATCCTATGGCATCTGTCTGTTCCCCACGACGACATATCTCATGAAGATTCATTATGAACACTCAATATAACGGTCCTTTCATTTAAAAAAAAACTAGACACAAATAAAACAAGGACGCTTTAAGTTTTTACGAAAATTCTATGTTGCTCAAAAAACAGAGTTTAGAGGTGCTCAAACCAGGAGTTTTTGAATGATTCCAGTGGGGTGTCATGGGAATCCCCAAGATTTTGATGTTTATCATACTTGAATTATCTTAGTGTGATATTCCTCCATTCCATGTGAATAAACTTCAACACAAACTTTTCTTTCCATTCTTTTCTATGGGGTGACATTAGAGGTACAAAGAAATCATGCTTGCTGCTATTTTAATCATAAATAAAATTATATCTTCACGAACCAGAGAGAAAATAATTTTGTAGTAATTCTAGCATATCAAAAGTTCCAATCAAAAATAATTTTGATACTCAAAAGAATGAATCTAACATAGAAAGGCAGAATCTGTCCAGAAATTTTGCTGCAGCAAAACTGAATTTTTAACACGACTTAGGAACATAAGGAATTTTATCCAATGTTCCTGAATATAGAAGATGGAAATTTACAGCTACCGTGAATTTAGCAAGAATTTAGGAGTTACCAAAAAATCATAAAATCGTGCACTAAAAAGTGCAGCGCAGAAACCAGCAACTCCATATTATGTTCGCAACTTTAAACATCCAAATGGGTAAAAACTTGATACTATATTTAAAAACCACAGAGTAAACTAAATGGGAACTAAAATTATACATCAAGCATTTAAAATGAAAACCACAAATAAAAACATCTCAGGTTGCCTCCTGTAAAGCGCTTTCTTTATAGCCATATAGCTAGGCTTACTTACTTGTTCATGTGTCCTGGAAATTATGTGGTAGCATGAATGCTACCTCCTTCTTCCTTGGAAAGTGATCCATACACTTCTTGTGTGGTAGTTGAAACTTCATATTCCCTTCTTTAGAATCAATGATAGCTCCTGTTGTTTTCATAAAAGGTCTTCTGAGGATTATAGGACTAGAGGTATTTGTACCCATGTCCATAACAATGAAATCCACAAGAACATATGTAATATGCAATTCAACCATTACATCATTTACTCTTCGTAAAGCCTTTTTGGTTGAATCATCATCAATTAATAAATCAATAGATCATTTTTCCATAATTTTTGAGATTAAGTAATTCATATAGCTCTTTTGATATGACATAAACACTAGATCCTAAATCTAGAATGTCATGATGTGTTTCTTTATCAATAGAAATTAAGATATTGGGGATCCACGCATCCCCAAGATTAGGTGGTATCATAGCCTCATTATTGTATCTTTGAATGTTTTCTTTAATGACATAGTTAGCAATATAGGAACCAAAACCAGCTTGATTGACATTGATAGTGGGATCTTTAGCAAATTTCTCTAGTATAGCAATCAATTCATGCCAGCTACATTTATCAAGATCCAAAAGTGGTTCCCTACCTCCACTAACCATTTTAACTTCTTCAATTTTTATCATTAGCAAGCATAAGAGTTTCTTTTTCATCTGTAGCATTTAAAACAATGTTTTCCTCTTCTTCTATTTGTATTTGATAATTTTTGTTGACATACATATTTCTATTTCTAGCATATTTTATGCTTTTGTATATATTATGTTCTACCAACATCCCATCCAATATCATAAAGACATCATACAGCTTATAGAAGATGAAACATGTGTCGGATTCTTTGTCTAAAAGACTCCTACTATTTTGATTTAAGCCAAGATAAATCCTATTCAAAAGCATATAATCCCTTAGCCCATGTTCTAGATTGCATGTGTATTTTTTAGACCTTTTCCAAGCTTGGATAACACTCTCCTATTATAGTTGCTTAAAATCAAGCGTAAGTTTTTGATGCTCAATGGTGCATTTCTCAACATTTTCTCGAAATGAAGCTCTTAGATTGAGCCATATTTTTTTCTATTTTTCGGGTACATCTTCATAACATGTCCTAGCAAATCCTATAAGGGAGTGTGGGCATAACTTGACTTTTAACACCCCGGGATCCATATTAGGAGGTTTAGTTTTATCACAAAGTTGATCAATTTTTTTAACATGCAACTCAGCGGCTGTGGTATTCCCATTAGCAAACCTAGTATTATAGATTGTAATCATTATCATGGGATTTATGCAGCTCTTTAGTTTCTTATAGTGGATAAAATGACTGCAACCTTGCGTTGCCATTCTCACCCTTTTGTGCTGCCTAATCATACTTCCTTAATAGGAAACTAATTTTATGTGTTTTTTTATTTTTTATGAAAAACAACTAACAAGCAAAGAATAGAAACAAGCAAGCAAAGACTAAAAACAAGACAAATAAAACACGATGCAAAATCTAAAAGAGATAAGAGAGCTCACAATGGTGTTACCTCCCCAAGCTTAGGTGAGACACATTTGTAAGAAGATTCTTCTAGAAAATACCTCTTACGCAGAAACCACTATGGTGTAACTCTTTTCAGCTCCCCGAGAACGGCGCCAGAAAATGTCTTGATGTCATTGGGACTCCAAGTGCAAAGTGTTGTGCCAGCAGAGTATTTTCCCCACAAGGGTGAATCGAGGGTTTATATCAAACTCTCGGAGAACTGAGTAAAGAGTATTCTCTTCTCTCTTCTTCTAGCAATCATGCAAAGTAAAATAAAAGCCTTGTGTCCCCAACTCCACCGTGTGGTTGTCAAGCATAAGGTTTCGTGTAAGTAAATAAAACACAAGTAAAAATAAAGCGAGTAAAACTAGATTAATAAAGTAACTAAGTAAAAACAAAAAAAAATGAAACCATGTCTAGGAGGAACTAGACACTTTTTGATATAGTAGAAGCGGAACTTGGTGTGACAATTCCGAAATTCGTCCCTGACAGGAATCGAACTCCGGTCGTTAGGGTGCGCCACTGCGACCCCAACCACTGGGCTAAGCCCACGTCGTCGTAACTAAGTAAAAACTGTAAAGGGGTTGATTGTTTTAAGTGTTTTGGATGAAACTAAGAAAAGTAAATATTTTTGTATTTTCAGATTAAAATAGTGCAGCAAATAGAAAGCAAGATAACGGTGTTTATTATGATAAAAAGTGGACCGGGGATCATGTATTCACTTGACTATTCTCTCTTTTAAGTTCTAGTGGATAAATAGTAGTTTATCAATGAGATATGAGGATGCAAAATAATCACATGTGAAATATACGCATTCATATGGGCATCACGTCCTAACATAGATATGACACATCACATCTCTCTTATACTACACAAGAAAGGGAAAACTCCATGCAATCTTGTATTAAGAATTAACAGAGCATAGCCATAGGTACTTTGACATGATGTTCGAATATCAAATATGCTACCTTGAACAAACAAGATCATCACTTTTCTCACGTGAAGAACATAGCACATGCATTCACTTTAACCCTAGTGAGGTAACAAAAGAAAAGGCAAAACCATAATAGATCATTAATTTGTTGTCACTATTCAAGCACTATAACAATGCTAGTCCATCTAATACACACATCACCTCACACACACTGTTGCATAAATGTTGGATCAGAAAAAAAAATACTTAAGAATGGGGTAAATAATATGCATCTATCAATACATCTTGCACATAATACGATCAGATCTCATAGCATAATATCATAGAATAAGGATCCACCACATAGGTATTACAAATATGGCCATAATCATGTAGGGCAGTTCATATGGCACTAAGAACTATGAAGAACATGAGAGAAATAGATCAAGCTACTGCCTCAAACCCGTAGTCCAGAGGTGGACTACTTCGCCTTGATCATGGTGATGATGATGAAGACGTTGGAGAAGGTGGAGATCCCTCCGGCGGTGATCCCGATGGAGTTCTCCCCTCCAATCTTCTCTGCTACATGCCTCTGTTTTCATATTTCTGTCTTCTGCGGCGCTCTGCGCTCGGGGACTCTTTGGGGCCATATATATTGAT
This sequence comes from Lolium rigidum, assembly GCF_022539505.1. NCBI lineage: Eukaryota > Viridiplantae > Streptophyta > Magnoliopsida > Poales > Poaceae > Lolium > Lolium rigidum. The sequence continues at coordinate 89,802,980 of NC_061508.1, forward strand.
TTTTAGGTCAAAATACGTCGGTGGGCAAAAGAATCAGGTCAATTGGGCGATCGACGGTCGAAAGAGGCTTGGTGGCGCGCCCAACATGTTTGGGCGCGCAATGATGACCCACAAGTATAGGGGATCACAACAGTCTTTTAGGGAAGTAAAACCCAAATTTATTGATTCGACGCAAGGGGAGGTAAAGAATACTTATAAGCCTTAACATCAGAGTTGTCAATTCAGCTGCACCTGGAAAAGCACTAGTAACAGGGGTGCTGTGAAAGCAGCAGTAATATGAGAGCAATGGCAATAGTACCACAACAGCAGTAGCAGTAACATAGAGGCGATGGCACCAGAAAGTATTCCAATGCTTAGTTGACTGTATAGCAATGATGATGACAGAAGGATCGGGGTTCCCAACTATCTACACTAGTGGTAACTCTCCAAATAACATGTGTTGGGTGAACAAATTACATTTGGGAAATTGATAATTGTGAGGGCATGAAAATGCATGCTATGATAAGATAAAGGTTACTGTAGTATTTAATTGGGCATTACAACATAATACATAGACCGTAATCCAACTGCGTCTATGACTAATAATCCACCTTCAGGTTATCATCCGAACCTCCTTCCAGTATTAAGTTGCAAGCAACAAATTATCACATTAAGCAATGTGTGTAAAGTAAACAGTAGAATTATCTTTAGACAAAACATTGTTGTTTTCTCCCTAGTAGAAACAACATATCTACAATCTTAGAAGTTATTGTCACTCTTCTAGAAAACTAGAGGCATGAACCCACTATCGAGCATAAATACACCCTCTTGGAGATATAGGCAACTACTTGATTAGGGTAACTATAGATAACAGTAGTATGATAATATGATGAACTATCTGATCACAATTCCACAATTTAACGGATCCCAACAAACACAACATCGATTACATTATAGGGATTTCTATTTCTGTGCCCTCGGGTCCTTAGTTGTACTCAGTTTTCCCCAGCTCCTTAGTTTTTCCTCAGTTTTCCCCAATCCCTTGTCTGAAACCCGCAGAAGGAGCTCGGACGGAGGATTCCTGTTTAGTTGATGTTGGTTGGTGCTGGCAAGTGGGGCCACTGTTGGTGCCCCGTAGTGGACATGTCTCCACTTATCCAGATCATCGTGGGACCCACAACTTTTCCACGTTAGCACGCCAGACCCATAGCTCACCCAGGTGACCGTTGCGAAATGGGAGCCCGAGCCAGCCCCGCGCCCGTGCCCGTGCCCGTGCCATTGCTTCCCCTTTCTTTCCCCGCGCCCCATTGTTCTTCTTCTCCGCCAGCGGCAGCCCTTCTCCGGCAGGCGGGTGATGTCTAGTTTCTCTTCGACCTCCAGTTCTTCATGGCCGCAGTATGGACCCGTTCCTTTGACAAGATGCCCTGACTGCCCACGCCAGGAGCCTCTGAAGCGGTCGATCTGTAAGACGGACGACAACGACAACTGTGGACGTGAGTTCCTTGCATGCGAGAGCTTGCCATATAGATAGGGGATAAGGTTAGATCTCGCTCCAATTTCTCTGTTTTCTCTCAATTTTCTTGTTATTCCCTCGAATTTGGGATTTAGGGTTCATGTTGTTGTTTCCAGATCCTGAAGAAATGCAGGCATTTCGAGTGGATCGATGTGTACGTTCAGAGGATTCAATTGCAGGAATCAATTGGCGCTATTGGGGAGTGCAATTTGGGAGGGGGGACTTGCTGTAGAGAATGCGGCGGAGAGAGGAGCCGTTCCGATTATGTCTAATGCTCCCAATGTAGGACTGGTGGAAGTGAAGGGAGAGCTGAAGAAAATGAACAAGCAGTTAAGGCAGCTGATCGAGTTGAAGAAGCAAGCTAATCTGATGGCTGGTTGTTTTTTCAATTGTATAATTGCGATCGGATTCTTATCATTGCTCACCAGGCGCTATAAGTTGTTACAAGGGATACCTTGTTACAAATCCTTTATTCAGTTACATGTACTTGTAGTTGTTTTCATAGTTAGTGTGTGCATTCACCGAAATTACCAACTATATTGGAATGCTAAAGAAAGTTGATATTTGTTAGAGGGGTGACAAATAATCCATTCACCGAAATCCCCAAATATGCCAAAACTATATCCCCTAAAAGAAAAGGAAAGCTAAAGATAGTTGATAATTGTTAGAGGGGTGAAAATAATGCATTCAACGAAATCCGCAAATATGTATGCCTTATGTTTATACCAAAATTATACCACTTTTGGGCCGTTTCAAATTACCAAAACTATATCCCAAACTATATTCCCTAAAAGAAAAGGAAAGCTAAAGATAGTTGATAATTGTTAGAGGGGTGACAATAATGCATTCACCAAAATCCACAAATATGTATGCCTCATGTTTATACCAAAATTATACCACTTTTGGGCCGTTTCAAATTACCAAAACTATATCCTAAACTATATTACCTAAAAGAAAATGAAAGCTAAAGATAGTTGATAATTGTTAGAGGGGTGACAATAATGCATTCACCGAAATCCGCAAATATGTATGCCTCATGTTTATACCAAAATTATACCACTTTTGGGCCGTTTCAAATTACCAAAAATATATCCCAAACTATATTCCCTAAAACAAAATGAAAGCTAAAGATAGTTGATAATTGTTAGAGGGGTGAAAAATAATGCATTCACCGAAATCCGCAAACTATATTACGTCGCAAACTCGTTATTGCACATAAATAGAGGGGTGGCACTCTCCACCGACACAGAGAGAGAGAGGGGTGGCCACGAAGAGAGAGAGAGGGGTGGCCACGAGGGGTATATTGCCCGTTAGATCAGTTGATCAACGGTTCGTGGAGTCGATCTGTGTGACAACAGCTCAACAAATCAGGATAAGTTTGGGCTTCTGAGAGCATTTGTGACAGAACTTGAGGGCAAAACCGAGTAGTACTAAGAATCCAAGGGCACATAAATAGTAAATAGACTAAGGGATTCAAACAAAATAATTACAAAATGAAAATTGCGTGTTTTGTACAATATAATTCATATTGGGCTACATCAAATTATTTGCAATTCAAATATACATGAGTGTTACAATTATGGCATCATTTAGACAAACTATGTTTTTGGGGAAGATGTTTTGCAAAGGGGTTTGAGTGGAAAACCATGCATCTTCATAGCTACACTAGTGATTCTGAGAAGTGGCAATTTGTGGTAAAACTTGATTTATATATGTTTGTTAAGGTTTTCTAGGTGGCAGGTTGCGTAGGAAGACTCCATGAGTAGGTGCCACTATGTTTTTTTTTTGGATTTTTTTGCGCATGAAATGACTCAATTAGATATGTTAATCTCATTTTTTGACTCTTTGTTGACCAGCTACTTGAGGGTAAAACTGAGTATATTGCACTTGCCAGTCTATGTAGTCGAGGGGAAAACTGAGTACAGATAAAATTTCTGTATAAGGCCCAAGGTTATAACTGAATCCTGCACGCCAAACGTACCAGGGTTAGACTCGTGTCGCGGTGCACGCTGCAGCCGTGCATAGCGGATGCGTGTTGCAGTACACGCCACCTTCGTCTTTATAGAGCCCTTTTTTCTCTCCCTCGACACACGTTCTCACTGCAACCGCCTCTCCTGTCCCATCATCTTCTCCACAACCGAAGAAAAACCCCCGAAGAAAACCGCCGGCGATGGAGAAGAATGAGATGCCCATTGTCGGCGCATCAGCCGCCGGTGCATCGGCCGCTGCCCCCGTCCAGGCCCCTGTCGCTGCTTCCAACGTAGCAGCCGACGCATCAGCTGCCGGCGCATCGGCCGCCGCCACCGTCCAAGCCCCCGTCCAGGCCCTCGTCACTTGGAACCCGTACGAACCAGTGTCGTACGTCGCGCCGGAGAACCCCTATGACACCAGCATCGTCGACGACGAGCCAGAGGCAACCCTTTGCTCCCTTGTTCTTATCCCATTTCAATCCTTTTGTGTTAGATCTAGTGTTATTAGGGTTCGTCTGTTCCTAGTTCAATCCATTTGTGTTAGATCTTGCGTTATTAGGGTTCGTCTGTTCATAGTTCAATCCTTTTGTGTTAGATCTTGCGTTATTAGTGTTTGTGATTTGCTTTTGTTTAAGATTTGTGCCGATGATGATGAATATTTGGGCACAAATTGACTCAGGGTTTGGTCAGTAAACAATTGGCGTGTACAAATTTGTTGTGCATGATCTTTGGTTTACTGACTCAAATCCTGGATATAAGTGTGTCCAATGTAACTGAGGCTACCTCTTTTTTTCGAGTCCATATTATCATGCATGATCTTTGTTCACTCTCTGTTCCATCATCGTTGCAATTGACTCCGTGTTTTTTGCACGATCTTTGGTGCTCCGTGACAGGTGCAGAGCAACGACGTCGACAGCGACGATGAGTCCTTCCACACAAAGACTCGTCACGTCTTCAGGAGGCTACAGTCCGGCCAACGATGGCCCCTTTGCTCGAGGCATTTACAAGTGCCCCTTCTGCAACAGGAAGCTCCGCGCCACCGACTTCAACTGCCTGGTGAACCATGCTGAATCCATTGGACGATGCGGCGCTAGAGTTGGAACGACCGTGAACGTGCATGCGTTCAGCTTCTGATACGTCTCCAACGTATCTATAATTTCTTATGTTCCATGCTAGTTTTATGACAATACTTACATGTTTTATTCACACTTTATAATGTTTTTATGCATTTTCTGGGACTAACCTATTAACAAGATGCCACAGTGCAGTCCCTCGTTTTCGCTGTTTTTGATTTCAGAAAAGTTGTTTTACAAATATTCTCGAAATTGGACGAAACAAAAGCCCACGGCCCTATTTTCCACGGAGTGTTCCAGAAGACCGAAGAGGAGTCGAGCAAGGCCAGCAGGGGGCCCTCCCGATATGGCGACGCGGGGGGCCCCACTGCCGCGCCGTGACGTGGGGAGGGAGCCCCTGGCTCCCCCGATGCTGCCCCTTCGCCTATTTATTCCTTCGTCCCCGAAAACTCTAGTACCGAGAGCCAAAATACCAGAACAGTTCCAGAGACGCCGCCACCATCAACCCTAACTCGGGGGGTTCAGAAGATCTCCTCCGGCAACCTGCCGGAGAGGGGAATCATCACCGGAGGGCTCTACATCGCCATGCCCGCCTCCGGACTGATGCGTGAGTATTTCATCCTTGGACTACGGGTCCATAGCAGTAGCTTGATGGTTGTCTTCTCCTATTGTGCTATCATGTTTAGATCTTGTGAGCTGCCTATCATGATCAAGATCATCTATTTGTAATGCTACATGTTGTGTTTGTTGGGATCCAATAAATATGGAATACTATGTCAAGTTGATTATTGATCTATCATATATGTGTTGTTTATGATCTTGCATGCTCTCCGTTGCTAGTAGAGGCTCTGGCCAAGTTGATACTTGTGACTCCAAGAGGGGGTATTTATGCTAGATAGTGGGTTCATGTCTCCATTGAATCTGGGAGTGACAAGCAACCCCTAAGGTTGTGGATGTGCTTGTTGCCACTAGGGATAAAACATCAATGCTTTGTCTAAGGATATTTGTATTGTTTACATTACGCACAGTAATTAATGCAATTGTCTGTTGCTTGCAACTTAATACTGGAAGGGGTGCGGATGCTAACCCGAAGGTGGACTTTTTAGGCATAGATGCATGCTGGATGGCGGTATATCTTCTTTGTCATAATGCCCTAAGTAAATCTCATAGTAGTCATCATGATATGTATGTGCATTGTTATGCCCTCTCTATTTGTCAATTGCCCAACTGTAATTTATTTACCCAACATGGTATTTATCTTATTGGAGAGACACCACTAGTGAACTGTGGACCCCGGTCCATTCTTTTACATCTGAAATACAACCTACTGCAATCATTGGTCTCTTTTGTTTTCCGCAAGCAAACATCATTTTCCACACCATACGTTTAATCCTTTGTTTTCAGCAAGCCGGTGAGATTGACAACCTCACTGTTAAGTTGGGGCAAAGTAGTTTGATTATGTTGTGCAGGTTCCACGTTGGCACCGGAATCCCTGGTGTTGCGCCGCACTACACTCCTTCACAACAACCTTCACATGATCTTCATCTCCTACTGGTTCGATAACCTTGGTTTCTTACTGAGAGAAAACTCGTTGTTGTACTCATCATACCTTCCTCTTGGGGTTCCCAACGGACGTGTGCTTTACCGTCACAAGGAGCTACTTTTCTGGCGCCATTGCCGGGAAGATCAAGACACGCTGCAAGGGGAGTCTCTCACACCCAATCTCTTTACTTTGTTTATTGTCTTGCTTTATTTTATTTCCTATCTTGTTTGCTTTCTTTATATAAAAAAACACAAAAAAATAGTTACTTGCATTTAATTTATTTTGTTATCATGTCTAGTCCTGTACTTGTTACTCTGTCACCTGAGGAATTGATCTTTACTTTTAAACAAGGGGATGAGGAGAGTTTTAAAGAAGCTTGGTCTAGAATTTTTGATTCTTATGGTAAAACTAAACCTAAAATGACTCTAAGCATGCTTCTTAGTAACTTTTTTTGGGCTTATTCTTCGCTATAGATATGCTTTGGATGCTGTAGTGGGAGGAGATTTCCTTCACTGCGATGGGGATCAAGCTTTTAATGCCATAAAAAAAATGGTTGCATCATCTAGCTCAGCTAATAAATTTGATTCATCTCTTGCTAGCATTCATGATAGATTAAACACTCTCGAGACAAATATATCTTGTTTAAAAGAAGGGTATAATTAGATTCATGAATATTATGATTATGTTCCGGTAAACTTTGAACCTTCAATGTGGGTCCCTACTATTAAGGTTGCTATTTGTGGTGAAACTTTTTATGCCCGTTGTGATATTATGTCTGAGTTTTGCCTTATGCCTAAAAGTATTTATGAATCTTTGAAACTTTGGGGACTTACTGAAGGTGTAGAAGGAATAACTCTTGCTGATAATTCTGTTATAATTCCCAAGGGGATAGCTGAAGGTGTGTTCACAACCTTTCTTGGAAGAATGGTATCCACTGATTATCTCGTTATTGAATGTGTAGGGACAGGACAAATCACACTTGGAAGATCCCTGCTGAAACTCTTGGGAGCAACCGTAGATGTGGGAAAAGGCCCTCTAAATTTTACCTCTACACCCGGATGCGGTCATGTATTTCCTAGACCAAAGAGTAAGAATAAGAGTAAGACGGGTAGGCGTAAAGCCCTTGGTAATAATGTTAATGCTTCTTCTCTTGATGTTACTTGATTTTCACTTTCCGCGCCTAGCTGAAAGGCGTTAAAGAAAAGCGCTTATGGAAGACAACCCATTATTTTTTTCTGCAATTTTTGTTTTATATTTGAGTCAAGGTGCTTGTTAATACTGTAGCAATACCTTTGTATCTTTATTTTCTTGCATTGTTGTGCCAAGTAAAGTCTTTGATAGAAAGTTGATACTAGATTTGGATTTATGCGCAGAAATAGATTTTTAGCTATCACGAATTTGAGCTTTTCTCTCTGTAGAAAAATCTAAAAATTCTGAAAAAATTCATGAGTAATCCTCATATATGTACGCAACTTTCGTTAACCTGGAGCTTTTCCATCTGAGCATGTTAAGTGGCTCGAAAAAATTCGTCTTTACGGACTGTTCTGTTTTTGACAGATTCCGCCTTTTATTTCGCATTGCCTCTTACTGTGTTTGAGTGGATTTGTTTGCTCCATTAAATTTCAGTAACCTTGGGTAATGTCCAGAAGTGTTTGGAATGATTGTGTCCTTGCTGAACGTGTGAATTTTTGATTATGCACTAACCCTCTAATGAGATTGTTTTGAGTTTGGTGTGAAGGAAGTTTTCAAGGATCAAGAGAGGAGGATGATATAATATGATCAAGAAGAGTGAAAAGTCTAAGCTTGGGGATGCCCCCGTGGTTCATCCCTGCATATTTCAAGAAGACTCAAGAGTCTAAGCTTGGGGATGCCCAAGGCATCCCTTCTTCATCAACAACTTATCAGGTCACCTCTAGTGAAACTATATTTTAATTCCGTCACATCTTATGTGCTTTACTTGGAGCGTCCGTGTGCTTTTTTTCTCGTTTGTTATTTTAGTTTTCTGAATAAATTGGATCCTAACATGCTTGTGTGGGAGAGAGACACGCTCCGCTTTTTCATTTGAACACTTGTGTTCTTCGTTTTACTTTTAATGTTCATGGCGAAAGCTGAAAGCCGCAACACTTATTGTTATTTGGTTGGAAACAGAAAATGCTTCATGTGGTAGTTGGTATATTGTCTTGAATAATTTGATACTTGGCAATTGTTTTGAGCTCTCAAGTAGATCATGTTTAAGATCTTGCATCATGTAGTTTAAACCTATTAGTGGAGAACTACCGTAGAGCTTGTTGAAATTTGGTTTGCATGATTGGTCTCTCTAAGGTCTAGATATTTTCTGGTGAAAGTGTTTGAGCAATAAGGAAGACAGTGTAGAGTCTTATAATGCTTGCAATATGTTCTTATGTAAGTTTTGCTGTACCGGTTTATACTTGTGTTTGCTTCAAACAACCTTGCTAGCCAAAGCCTTGTACTGAGAGGGAATGCTTCTCGTGCATCCAAAACCTTGAGCCAAATCCTATGCCATTTGTGTCCACCATAACTACCTACTATGTGGTATTTTTCTGCCATTCCAAGTAAATACTTCATGTGCTACCTTCAAACAATTCAAAAATTTATTACTCCTTATTTGTGTCAATGTTTTATAGCTCATGAGGAAGTATGTGGTGTTTTATCTTTCAATCTTGTTGGGCAGACTTTCACCAATGGACTAGTGGCATATACATCCACTTATCCAATAATTTTGCAAAAAGAGTCGGCAACGGGGTGCCCAACCCCAATTAATTAACTTTCATTAATAATTCTCTTCACATGTTTTGCCCTGATTTATCAGTAAGCAACTTAATTTTGCAATAGACACTCCTCCATGGTATGTGAAATGTTGGAAGGCACCCAATGATTCAGTTAGCCATGGCTTGTGAAAGCAAAAGGTTGGGAGGAGTGTCATCTATAAATAAAACTAAAATACATGTGTAAACAAAAGAGAAGAGGGATGATCTGCCTTGCTGGTAGAGATAACGTCCTTCATGGGAGCCGCTCTTTGAAAGTCTGTTTGACAAGGGGGTTAGAGTGCCCACTACCATTCGTTGACAACAACAAACACCTCTCAAAACTTTATTTTTATGCTCTCTTTATGATTTCAAAACTTGAAAAGCTCTAGCACACATGATTTAATCTCCGCTTCCCTCTGCGAAGGGCCTTTATTTTACTTTATGTTGAGTCAGTTTACCTACTTCTTTCTATCTTAGAAGCAAACACTTGTGTCAACTGTGTGCATTGATTCTTACATGCTTGCTTATTGCACTTATTATATTACTTTGTGTTGACAATTATCCATGCGATATGCATGTTGAAGTTGAAAGCAATTGCTGAGACTTAAATCTTCCTTTGTGTTTCTTCAAAACCTTTTATTAAGAATCTATTGCTTTATGAGTTGGAACGACCGTGAACGTGCATGCGTTCAGCTTCTGATACGTCTCCAACGTATCTATAATTTCTTATGTTCCATGCTAGTTTTATGACAATACTTACATGTTTTATTCACACTTTATAATGTTTTTATGCATTTTCTGGGACTAACCTATTAACAAGATGCCACAGTGCCAGTCCCTGTTTTCTGCTGTTTTTTATTTCAGAAAAGTTGTTTTACAAATATTCTCGGAATTGGACGAAAAAAAGCCCACAGCCCTATTTTCCACGGAGTGTTCCAGAAGACCGAAGAGGAGTCGAGGAAGTCCAGCAGGGGGCCCTCCCCATATGGCGGCGCGGGGGGCCCCACTGCCGCGCCGTGACGTGGGGAGGGAGCCCCCTGGCTCCCCCGACGCTGCCCCTTCGCCTATTTATTCCTTCGTCCCCGAAAACCCTAGTACCGAGAGCCAAAATACCGGAACAGTTCCAGAGACGCCGCCGCCGTCAACCCTAACTCGGGGGTTCAGAAGATCTCCTCCGGCACCCTGCCGGAGAGGGGAATCATCACCGGAGGGCTCCACATCACCATGCCCGCCTCCGGACTGATGCGTGAGTAGTTCATCCTTGGACTACGGGTCCATAGCAGTAGCTAGATGGTTGTCTTCTCCTATTGTGCTATCATGTTTAGATCTTGTGAGTTGCCTATCATGATCAAGATCATCTATTTGTAATGCTATATGTTGTATTTGTTGGGATCCGATGAATATGGAATACTATGTCAAGTTGATTATTGATCTATCATATATGTGTTGTTTATGATCTTGCATGCTCTCCGTTGCTAGTAGAGGCTCTGGCCAAGTTGATATTTGTGACTCCAAGAGGGGGTATTTATGCTAGATAGTGGGTTCATGTCTCCATTGAATCTGGGGGAGTGACAGCAACCCCTAAGGTTGTGGATGTGCGGTTGCCACTAGGGATAAAACATCAATGCTTTGTCTAAGGATATTTGTATTGTTTACATTACGCACAGTACTTAATGCAATTGTCTGTTGCTTGCAACTTAATACTGGAAGGGGTGCGGATGCTAACCCGAAGGTGGACTTTTTAGGCATAGATGCATGCTGGATGGCAGTCTATGTTCTTTGTCGTAATGCCCTAAGTAAATCTCATAGTAGTCATCATGATATGTATGTGCATTGTTATGCCCTCTCTATTTGTCAATTGCCCAACTGTAATTTTTTTACCCAACATGTTATTTATCTTATTGGAGAGACACCACTAGTGAACTGTGGACCCCGGTCCATACTTTTACATTTGAAATACAACCTACTGCAACCATTGTTCTCTTTTGTTTTCTGCAAGCAAACATCATTTTCCACACCATACGTTTAATCCTTTGTTTTCAGCAAGCCGGTGAGATTGACAACCTCACTGTTAAGTTGGGGCAAAGTAGTTCGATTGTGTTGTGCAGGTTCTACGTTGGCACCGGAATCCCTGGTGTTGCTCCGCACTACACTCCTTCACCAACAACCTTCACGTGATCTTCATCTCCTACTGGTTCGATAACCTTGGTTTCTTACTGAGGGAAAACTCGCTGCTGTACTCATCATACCTTCCTCTTGGGGTTCCCAACGGACGTGTGCTTTACCGTCACAAGCAGGGCCAAACACAAAGAACTGGAGGCGTTGAATGTGCCTACTGCACTCTCTGTATGTGACTGCTCTTTCTGTAGAGCAGCTTAAATTCATGTAAAATGTAGCTTATGTTGTATCTATTGGTACTACTGTTGGATCTGTCGTGAATATATCTATGCTATGTTGGCTGCTGTATGTAGCTTATCCTATATTTTCTCCGGATTTGTGCCCTAGATTTCCTACCTGATTGGGTAAAAACGAAGGCATAAAGAAATGAATGGCGTTAAAAAACAGAAGGAGAAGCTGCTCTAGATTTGCTACCAATTTGGGCTATCAAATATGAATGAGATCGAGCGAGAGAGAGGAAAAAGGTACATTGAAAACTGCTAATCTAGGCGAAAGAGACAGAAACCACTCGTGCCCACGTCCCGGACCCACACGGCCCCACACACTACGGCCACACAAACACGGTCTCGTCCTGTCCCACACGGTCCCTTCCTACCAGCCCCACACGACGCGGCCCCATAAACAACACGACCCCACTCGTCAGCACGGAACGGTCAACTTAACGGATTCCTTCCGTCCGAGATCCTTCTGCGGGTTTCAGACAAGGACTTAAGGAAAACTGAGGAAAAACCAAGGAGCTGGGGAACACTGAGTACAACTAAGGAACCGAGGGCACGATAATAGAAATCCCTACATTATATGGATCTCAATCATGTAAGGCAGCTCATGAGATCATCATATTGAAGTACATGGGAGAGAGAGAGTACCAACCACCTACTGATGTGGACATCCCTACCGAACTACTACCTCCGTCATTGCAAGATGAAGACGATGTTGCTTGGAAGCTCAAGTCCAATGAAGTTAGGATTGGACCCATTACAAGGGCTCGTGCGAAGCTACTTAAACAACATGTGAATTCGCTCTTGAATGATACTTTGATTGATGAGAACTTTATACTACCTAAGTGTTTCCATTTATGTATGATCAGGTATGAAGATGGAGCAAGCATCGCATGAGGAGGAGAGGAGTAGCTGGACATGGTGTTGGACGTGAAGACATCCCATGGACGCGCGAGGGTGGAGCGGGAGGCATGAGCGAATGCGGGAGAAGGAGACGTCAAGGTCAGCGCTAGACCCGGTGTCGCCGGCTCGAGCACCGGACGGCCCGGTCCCAACTAGCCCGTACACCGGTGCACACCGGGCCATAATCCAGGGAAGGAGGCCCTTGGCCCGGCACCACGCCCGGCGCCACCGGACGCCACACCGGATGGCCCGGCACCTGCCGGCCCACAGACCGGTCCACACCGGGTCCAAACCCAGGAGCCTAGAAGCTTGCCCGGTATTGGCCCGACGCCACACCTGGCAACCACAGGACTGATCGGCCCCTGGCCCAGTCTGCCGGCCTGTGCGCCAACCGAGTCCGACTAGTTTTGACCGAACCTGTTCCAGGTCGGTTTGTATTCCTTTGTTTCGACCCCTGGTCGTCTTGGACGCCTATATAAGCCCCATGGACTCCCCATATTAGGTTTAGACCACGTTTAAGATCAACCCTAGTTCATAGTTGATTGCTACGCAATTCTATTGAATTCTACACACCAATTCGCATCGATCTGGTGTTTTTCTACTGAAAGTTTGTGTGATCTGTTGTTCCATTGGGAATTAGAGGATTGCAATTTACCGCTTCATGGTCGACGGCTACGTGCGCAAGTGTGTGGAGTTGCGAATATCTTGCAGGGTTGAGAGCTGTTGCATTGGAGACAAGAATCAATCGAGAGACTTTGTCGACGTCATACAAGTTATCTTCCACTTATCATCGATTTCATCCGCTGTGTTCATCGCGTGTTCATCACCATCCACCTCGCTTACTGAGAATATCGGGCAACCCCTTATCATCTTGGTATCACATTTCAGCGTTTCCTCGGTAAGCCATCCACAATCCACCCCATAGTTGAGTTGTGAGTGTTTTCCTATCCAGAAAAGCCAAAAAAAATTAGGGCTAGGGTTTTCCATAGCCTTAGATTGCATCAATTTCGATTTTTAGTTGCTTTTCGTAGTCTTATTTTTGCGTATCTTTCTCTTCCACCAAGTTGTCTAGTAGATTGTCTAGGGTTTGTGTTTCTGTATCTTCTAGTTTTTAGGGTTTTTGTTGCTCCGAGTCCACATAGAGTACAGTTTTCTTTCTCCGAACCATAGCCACAGCCTTTCGATATAAGTGGCTAGAAAATTTCCCAAAAGAGACTAGTTTACCGCTCGACAGGCTGCTCATTAGGGTTTTGGTGCTTTGCAATTTTGCTGTTTGGCCATGCTACAAGGAGTAGAGTCATAAAATATATATTTTTTGAAAATAAGAAAAAAGGGCTACATTGCTGCGTGTGATAAAATAAAATAAAAAATAGTGAAAAGAAAAAGTGGCGTGCTAGTAAGATCAAGTGAAGGCCTAGTTTACTTTTCTGCACCTGTAGTTGAGCAATATTGTGCCTGTTTCGTTGAGATTTGCTAGTGTCTCTCGAGTGCATTGCAACATCTTTCATCCATATAGTTGCATTGCCACATTTATCGCCTTGTGTGAGTTTCTAAGGGTGTTTTATACGGTCAGCGCTAGATCTTGTTATTGGTGCATATAGGTAGTCTACCTACATCCCCACATATATCCTGCTTTGTCGTGTGATTGTTCTTATACCCTTGATATTCGCTTCGCTACATCCGTGCACTAGTTTGTAAATCCAAGTTGGTAAGAAATACTAATTCACTTTGGAGCAGTAAGATTTACCTTTCTTATCAGTTTTGAGAGTTGTGAGAGTACGACCACAGATTTTTGATTTAGTGCACTAACCTACTAATCATGTCTTCTAGTGATGTTGATGAGATGCAGAAAAAGGATCCAGCTTCGTCGGTTACTTGGATGGAATATGAAGCTCTTCGTGATCATCTACAACATGAAATCCATGGCGCTAGTGAAGAGTTTGACGCGGATATTCAGAGTGTTAACTTGAAGGTCGATGAAACTACTACGAATATACATGCAGTCCAAACTCAAGTGACGGACCTTCAAGCACCCATACAAACATTAACTCATGATGTCGCTGAGATACGTACATTCGTCCAACCACAACAACAACCACACCCTGAAGAAGAGGACATCGTACATGGTGATTTTGAGGATGCTCCCGCTGCCCATGAGCGTGGTGGAGGGCGTGGTATTGGACATGGTATCCATGGTCCTGGTTTTATCCCCCTTGGATCCTGCCGTGTTCCTCCACAACCACAAGACGATGGCTTGGGTAAGCCAAAATTCTCAATTCCCAGATTTGAAGGAGGTACTGATGTCGAAGAATATCTCTCATGGGAGCTCAAGATTGAGAAACTGTGGCGACTACATGATTATACTGAAGATCGGAAGATCAAGCTAGCTTCCTCAGAATTTGATGGCTATGCATTGCGTTGGTGGGATGGAATTACTCGTGCTCGGGAAGAAGTTGGAGAGCTGCCCATTATTACATGGCGCACCATGAAGGAGGTTATGCGAGCTTGTTTTGTTCCCACTAATTATTTGCGCTCGGTTTATGATAAGTTGACCCAATTGAAACAAGGTGCTATGACGGTTGATGCTTATTATATGGAGATGCTTTTGCAGCGTGCCCGTGTTCATGAGTCTATTGAGATGACTATGCAACGTTTCCTCCATGGTTTGAAATATACCATCAATCGTATTGTTTGTCATAACCTTTATGATACTATGAATGAGGTACTACATCATGCAAGAGAAGCTGAATCACAGTTGACTGAAGAAGTGCAAATGAGGGGCCGTGCTATGGGCGTTGGGCGCTACATGCCTAGGGCGCCACCCTCTATGGTACCATCTTCGCGCCCCGCGGATGTTTCTACTTCATCTAGCAAGACGGTCTCCAATGTGTCCAACACAAAGAAGCCCGCACCTGCAGCAAGTGGAACTAGTTCTAACATGTCTACGACGTGCAACCGCAATATGGCTTGTCATACATGTGGTGGAAAGGGTCACTTCAAGAGAGATTGTCCTAACCGTAAAGTGATGATTGTTAATGAGGACAATGAGTATGAGACTAGAGATGATGCTGATCCAGAGGCTCCAGAAGATGATGATTATGACAACGACAGTGTTGATGCTTATCCTTCTGAAGCACAAACTATTGTTGTGTCATAGCATGCTATAAATGTGCAGCCAAGTGCATCTACTCAGCGCTGCAATTTGTTCCAAACAAAGGCACTAGTTGGTCCTAATAAAGCTTGCAAGGTCATTATTGATGGCGGGAGTTGTCGCAATCTATCAAGCAAGGAGTTATGTGCCAAGCTGAAGTTGAAGTATCTACCGCACCCACATCCATACTATATTCAGTGGTTGAGCGACAATGGTGAGATGAAGGTAAACCCAATGTTAAGGAAATTGGTAATCGTTAACTGCTCGGCCGGCTTGGGAGTAGCGATTAATCGGAATTCAGATGATTAACTGATTTAATCGGTCGGCTATTAATCGGTGCAACCTACACAAATTAGCATTTAAAACAATTTATATAAGAAAAATAATATTATATGAGCCTCTATATGTCTCTCCCTACTTCTCTAAAGCCTAAAATCCTAGAAAAACTTGTACTCTTCTCCTCCATGACCTAATCTTTAAGGTCAGGAGCGAATCAGGATCCACTAGCCGAAGCCGCGTTCCTTCCTTCCACTTCTTCTCCTCTCACCTCTGAATTTTATATTCTCCCACCACCTACCTAGGGTACGACCCCTCTTACACCTCAACCACCTAACCTATTGAAGGAGTCCTCCAGTTCCTGGACGAGCACCTCATGGTGATCGAGCTCCTGTAATCTGAGGTCTGGGAAACTATGAGTAGCTCAGTGCGGGAGGGCAAGAAACTATTTGGCAACAGTGGAAATGAAGCCTGGAGAATGCAATCAAGCGGGAGCTTCGCAAAATCTACTTTATTGGGGAGGGGTGGCGCCTGTATTAGCGATATGCATTGATAATATTGTAACTTTTTTGAACAAGTGTGGTAGTTAATTGGGAAAATACCTATTAATCGGACTTTCGGACGGATTAATCGGGCTAAAGGATTAACACAAGAGATTAATGATAATCGACACGGTCAAGCCCCTAGTAGCGATTAATCGGCCTAGTAATCGTTGAATCGGCCTAGTTTTTGAACAGTGGGTAAACCACATGGTGCGTGTTGATTTTTTGAGATAGGACCATACAAAGACTCCATTGAGTTTGATGTGGTTCCGATGACGGTGTGTCAAATACTCTTGGGCTGGCCATGGCTCTATGACCGTTATGAGCAACACAATGGTCGCACCAATACATATCACTTGGAGTTCAAGGGCAAGAAAATTAACTTGTAGCCCATGTCACCACAACAAATTGTCAATGAATCTCGTCAGAAAACTGAAGTAAACTTGGAGGATGCATCCATAGATAGGCGAGAGAATTGTAATGCCGTGAGTGATATAACGAAAAGTGAGAGAGCGAATTCCTTAGTCCTATTAGCCACCAAAGAGGATATGAGAGAATTTAGTAAGGATCCTACAGCTATGCCTCTTGTGCTCATGTACAAGGGTGAGGTTTTGGTTTCTAACGACATGACCCCTATTTCTATTGGTGTTTCTCATGTTTTGCACGAATTCAGCGACGTGTTTCTGGAGGAGGTGCCCGCAGGATTGCCACCATTGCATGGTATTGAGCATTAAATTGACTTGATCCCCGGCGCCTCACTGCCCAATAGGGCGCCATACAGGACAAACCCTGAAGAGACGAAGGAAATACAGAAACAATTGCAAGCGCTTCTCGACAAAGGTTATATCCGCATAAGTCTAAGTCCTTGTGTTGTTCCTGTTATTTTAATTCCTAAGAAAGATGGTACATTACGCATGTGTGTTGATTGTAGAGCGATAAACAACATTACTATTCGATATCGTCATCCTATTCCCCGTTTAGAGGATATGCTAGATGAATTGAGTGGTGCTGCTGTTTTCTCTAAGATTGATTTGCATAACGGTTATCATCAAATTAGGATGAAAGAGGGGGATGAATGGAAAACATCCTTCAAAACAAAATTTGGTTTATATGAGTGGTTAGTAATGCCTTTTGCTTTAACTAATGCACCTAGTACTTTCTTGAGATTGATGAACCATGTTTTGCGTGACTTTATTGGCAAGTTTGTGGTTGTGTACTTTGATGATATATTAATTTACAGTCGCAATGAATCTGATCATACTATGCATATTCGACATGTTTTGCAAGTGTTGCGTGATAATCAACTTTATGGTAATCTTGAGAAGTGCACATTTTGCAAAGATAAGGTCATATTTTTGGGTTATGTTGTCTCTAAACATGGAGTAGAGGTAGATTCATCTAAGATTGTAGCAATTCAAAATTGGCCTACTCCCATGAATGTGAGTCAAGTAAGAAGTTTTCATGGTCTTGCTGGGTTTTATAGACGTTTTATGCCCAATTTTAGTGCTATTGTTGCACCTTTGAATGAATTGACTAAAAAGGGTGTTGCATTTGAGTGGGGCGCAGCCCAAGATCATGCTTTTGATGAACTGGAATGATTGTTAACTTTGCTTGCACTTCCAATAAGCAATTTGAGATTGAATGTGATGCTAGTGGTATTGGAACTGGTGGTGTGTTGATGCAAGAGGGTTGCCCAATTGCATATTTTTCTGAGAAACTTTCTGGTGCTAAGTTGAACTATCCTATATATGATAAAGAATTGTATGCTTTAATTAGAGTTCTTGAGGTTTGGCAACATTATTTGTGGCCAAAAGAATTTATCATACATTCTAATCATGAAGCTTTAAAATATCTGAAAGCTCAATCTAACTTGCATAGGAGTCTTGCTAAGTGGGTTGACTTCATTGAGTCTTTTCCATACATTATCAAACATAAGAAGGGAAAAGATAATATTGTTGCTGATGCTCTATCTAGGAAAAACATGCTATTAACTCAAGTTGATGTTAAAATTCCTGGATTAGAAATTCTATGTGATTTGTATGCAACTGATCATGATTTTTCTGAACCATATCACTTGTGTGCTATTGGTAAAGCACGGGAAAAATATCACATACTTGATGGGTTCTTGTTTAGAGCTAACAAACTATGTGTTCCAGAATTGTCTGTGTGTTTGCTTTTATTGCAGGAATCACATCTTGGAGGTTTGATGGGTCACTTTGGGCGTGAGAAGATGCTACTCATGCTCGGTGATCATTTTTATTGGCCAAAGATGAGGCGGGACGTGGACAGGTATGTGAAGAGATGCATTACTTGGAACATGTTCAAGTCCAAGCTGAAGCCTCACAGTTTGTATACTCCTTTACCTGCACCTACTACACCATGGGAAGATATAAGTATGGATTTTGTGTTAGGTTTGCCGCATACGAAGAGAGGCCATGATTCTATATTTGTGGTGTAGTGGATATATTCTCTAAAATGTCACACTTTATTGCCTGCCACAAGAGCGACGATGCGTCGCATATTGCTAACCTGTTTTTTAGGGAGATTGTATGTCTACATGGAGTCCCGAAGACTATTTTTTCTGATCGTGACGTCAAGTTCATGAGCTACTTCTGGAAGACATTTTGGGGAAAGCTGGGGACAAAGCTACTTTTCAGTACTACTTGTCATCCCCAAACTGATGGTCAAACTGAGGTGGTGAATAGAACATTGCCACAACTGTTGCGATCCATGATCAAGAAGAACTTGCGAGAGTGAAGATTGTTTGCCGCATGTGGAGTTTGCTTATAACAGGGCGGTACATTCTACCACACAGCTATGTCCGTTTGAGGCGGTGTACGGTTTCAAACCCGTTACTCCACTTGACTTGTTGCCTATACCCATTACATGAGAGAGTCAATATGGAGGCATCGAAGAGGGCAGATTTTGTACGGAAGATACATGAGAAGACTAAAGAGATAATTGAGAAGAAAGGCAATAACAATGTAGCAAGAGTCAACAAGAAGCGCAAGGAGATGTTTTTCAAGCCTGGTGATATGGTCTGGGTTCATTTTCGCAAGGACAGGTTTCCCAAGCTACGGAAGTCCAAGTTGCTTTCTCGTGGTGCTGGTCCTTACAAAGTGCTTGCCAAGATCAATGACAATGCATATGCTATAGATCTTCCAACTGATGAGTTTGGTGTCAGTAATTCTTTCAATGTTGCTGATTTGACACCATATGACGGAGAAGATCTTGGAGCGTCGAGGTCGACGCCTTTTGAAGGGGGGAGATGATGAGGACATCCCTACCGAACTACTACCTCCGTCATTGCAAGATGAAGACGATATTGATGTAAAGCTCAAGTCCAATGAAGTTAGGATTGGACCCATTACAAGGGCTCGTGTGAATCAACTTAAACAACAGGTGAATTCGCTCTTGAATGATACTTTGATCGATGATAACTTTATACTACCTAAGTCTTTCCATTTATGTATGATCAGGTATGAAGGTGGAGCAAGCATCACACGAGGAGGAGAGGAGCAACTGGATATGGTGTTGGACGTGAAGACATCCCATTGACGCGCGAGGGAGGAGCGGGAGGCATGCACGAAGGAGGGAGAAGGAGACGTCAAGGCCGGCGCTACGCCCGGCGCCGCTGGCTCTAGCACCGGATGGCCCGGTCCCGACCGGCCCGTACACCGGTGCACACCAGGCCATGATCCAGGGAAGGAGGCCCTTTGGCCTGGCGCCACACTCGACGCCACCGGACACCACATCGGGTGGCCCGGCACCTGCAGGCCCACAGACCAGTGCACACCGGGTCCAAACTCATGAGCCTAGAAGCTCGCCCGGTATTGGCCCGACGCCACACCCGGCAACCGCCGGACCGACCGGCCCCTGGCCCGGTCTGCCGGCCTGTGCGACGACCGAGTCCGACTCGATTTGGCCAAATCTGTTCCAGGTCGCTTTGTATTCCTTAGTTTCGACCCCTGGTCATCCTGGACACCTATAGACGCCCTAGGGATGCCCCCATATTAGGTTTATACCACGTTTAATATAAACCCTAGTTCATAGTTGATTGCTACGCAACTCTATTGAATTCTACACACCAATTCGCATCGATCTGGTGTTTTGCTACTGAAAGTTTGTGTGATCTGCTGTTCCATTGGGAATTAGAAGATTCCAATTTACCGCTTCGTGGTCGGCGGCTACGTGCGCAAGTGTGTGGAGTTGCGAATATCTTGCAGGGTTGAGAGTTGTTGCATTGGCGACATGAATCAATCGAGAGACTTTGTCGGCGTCATACGGTTTTGTTTCGTCCAATTCCACAGTGTTCATCGCGTGTTCATCACCATCCAACCCCTTATCACCTAAAGTCGCGAACCTTTAGTCCAGGGGGGATCTACTCACGAACCATCATGGAGTCGGAGTGGAGGCGGTGGAGTCAATGGAGATGGCTCCGAGGGTCAATCCCCGTCTCGGCAGGGTACCGGAACAGGAACTTCTGACCCCCGAAACTTGTCTATATGATGGTGGCGGCGACGGAACTTTTCATGGACGGAGGCTGGATGTTTTAGGGTTTTTGCGTCGAAGGGAATCTATAGACGGAAGAGCCAGGTCGGTGGCCGCCTGGGTGACCCACACCATGCCATCGCGTGGGCCCACCCTTGGCCGCGCCATGGGGTGGTGTGGCCGCCCAGTGGCGCCCCTCCGTCTCTCCTCTGGACTTCGTCTTCGTTACAGAAAAATAAGATCTTCGACTTTTGTTTCGTCCAATTCCGAGAATATTTCCTGTACAACTTTTCTGAAATACAAAAACAGCAAAAACAAGAACTGGTATTGTGGCATCTTGTCAATAGGTTAGTTCCGTAAAATGCATAAAAGTTCCACGATGTGTAGACAAAACATATAGAAATTGGTGTAAAACAAGCATGGAGCATCAAAAATTATAGATACGTTTGCAACGTATCAACATCCCCAAGCTTAACTCATGCTCATCCTCGAGTAGGTAAGTAATAATTTTTTTGTTGTTGAGGTGACATGAAGCCAACACAATCTGGATCAAGTTATTGTAAAAGCATTGTGAGCTGGGATCAAGTACTCTAAACATAAGTATGATAGATATGATTCAATAGAACTTAGCAACTATCTTATAACATGAGAAGTAACTCAAACAAAAGATCATGAATAATAATTCACTGAAAGCAACTGTTTGTTTATGGGCATAGCAAAAACATAGCAAAGTGGTATTCGGCTTGTCCTTTATGAATTATCAAAACATAAATGGCAGGACACCTTTAAAGTTTAGAGGGTGACTAGATACAAATAATTTGGGAACAAGCAATAGTCATAATCATGAATCAATCAATAATAAATTTTGTGACTATTCACATTATGCTTAGAATGACAACTATGCTCTCTTACTGGTGCATAAAGTAATAAGATGAAGACTCAACATAAAAGTAAAAGAAAGGCAATAGAGCATTTTATTTTGAATGCAATAGGAGTGTTGAAAAAATATATTTTGAGAGGTATGCATGTCTATGTCAACGAATGGCATCAAACAATCTATCATCCTGTCATGTAGTGACCTCAAGAGCGGCTACCATGTAGTTCTCCAATGCACACCATTATTTAGGATCTCTTTAGTACATAATGTGCGGAGCATTGTTTGTTTATTTGTTTATTTTATATTTTATTTGGGATGGGCACCCGGTTGCCTTGCTCTTTTTGCAATATTAAGGACTTTAGTACATTATTCATGCTTAGTCAAGGTGTGAAGTCATGAAAATACAATAAACCATTCAATACTTCCTCATGAGCTAAAACAAAACACAAAACAAGTAATAATTTTGAAGGTTTAAAGGTAGCACACAAGCAATTCACTTTGGAGTGGCGGTGAAATAACACATATATGTAGGTATGGTAGACACAATTTGCAACTTTGATTTTTGGGGGTTGGATGCATGAGTAGAGCTCATACTCAGTACATGTGAAGGCTAGCAAAAGACTGGGAGCGACCAACTAAGAGAGCAATAATAGCCATAATCATGCATAGCGACAAAACATCATTAATCAAAGCATAAAGTGATATTACAAGTCAAAAACTAAATGATCGTAGAGGCTTTAGGTGAATGGTTTGTAGTCATAATATGGTGTAAGCATGTGCCAAGGCGGCCCAATAACAACATCAAAGGAGAATACCACAATATTATGCTTTTGTATGATGGAAACAACATATGATTATCTCAATGGCACATTAAGCACTCTCAGATATTTGAGACAAGTCATGCTACAGCAATAATTACTAAGCCTATGATTAAAATAACTTCTAACATGACATGCCAAAGTCTATGCCACAGTTTAAACAAGCTCCCTTTTGCATCACTATAAGCATGAAACATTTTACTCGTCTCCAACACCAATCAAGTTATTTGAAATAACTCTCATAGATAATAACCAATAAAGACCAGAGAGCTAATAATACCCAACTAAATAAGCTAACAAGTTCTAAAAAAAATACGAGTGGAAAACCATAGCTAAACGCAGTACTATCAAAAGAGAACACTCAAAGAACAATATGAGTGAAAACTAGAGTGTTATATGTAATGAAAACGGAGCGTGTCTCTCTCCAAAACAAATATGTTGGGGTCGAACCATATTCTACAGCAAACAAGACAAAAAAAAAACTAAAAACACAAATAAAGATGCTTCAAGAACAACACATAACATATGAAGCAATAAAAATATAGCATATTGAAAGATGACCTGATATTTTTATTGATGAAGAAGGGGATGCCTTGGGCATCCCCAAGCTTTGACGCTTGTACCTCTTGGATATTTCTTGGGGTGACATGGGCATCCCCAAGCTTGAGCTTTTGTCAATCCTTCATCTCATCACATCATTCTTCTCTCCCTACACTTGAAAACTTCCTTCATACAAAACTTCACACACTTCTCATTAGTAACATCAGTGCATTCAAAATAGGGATTTCTATTTTCCTGCCCCTGGCTCCTTAGTTGTACTCAGTTTTCCCCAGCTCCTTAGTTTTTCCTCAGTTTTCCCCAAGCCCTTGTTTGAAACCCGCAGAAGCAGCTCAGACGGAAGGATTCCCGTTTAGTTGACCGTTCTGTCACGTGTGGGGCCGCGTCGTGTGGGGCCGCGTCGCGTGGGACAGGACGAGACCGCGTTTGGTTGCACGTGAGCAGGAGCTGGGTTCTGTCTCTCTCGGCCCCAAATTGGCATTATTAAGAGCACCTTTTTCCCCTCTTTCTCTCTGTCCTTTTCACCAAAATAGTATCAAATCTAGAGAAGCTTGCATTTCTGTATTTCTTCAATTATTTGTGTCTTTTGGCCCTCGTTGTTTGCCCAATATGGCAGCAAATCTAGTACTCCCTCCGGTCCATATGTATGTAGTTAAATCTAGAAGCAAATCTCCGGGGTAATGTACGATAAATTCACAGTCATAGTAAATAGAGAAAACAAAGACCAACAAAATATAGTAGAATAGGGATAGATAATAGGGATCCCTCCCTAGATAATAAGCTGCATACACAGCAGCCAACATAGTAACAGGTTCGAGGTTCTTGATAGCACCATCATATTAACAACATAACAACAAGGGATCCCTAGCTAACAACAAAGGGATCCCAACAACAAAATGGGAGGCAGCAGCAGCCTACGTCCGAGGACTCCGCCTACCACATCTGGCTCTCCCTCCACTTGTTGCTGCAGCTCCCCTTGGGAGCCTTGGGCTTGAGCGGAGGCATGCGCCCGGCGGAGATCTCCACCCGCTGCATGCTGCGGAGGTGCATGCCGAGCGCCCTGTGCCGACCTTGGGGAAGGTGTTGCTGATGTTCTCGGCATGCGTGACGAGGCAGTTGAAGTCCGTGGCGCCGAGTCTCCTGGTGCAGAAGGGGCACCTGTACACACCCTTGGCGAAGTAGGAGATGTACTGGCCGACCTGCAGCCTCCGCAGCACCTGGCGAGTGTTGACGTCCTCCTCCTCGTCGTCGCTGCCAGACATCTGATCCATATCAACCAGAAACTATGAGTGAATGAGTTGCAACGATGACGAACGTGCATGATAACAAAGTTAGGAAAAACAGAGTCAGCCTCAGTTAGAGTGGGCATGATTATATATCTACAGGGAAGGTGTAAGCGAACCAAAGCTCATGCACAATAGATTTGTACATAGCAATGGTTCGCTGAACCCTCCCTGTAAAAATTTGTGCCCAACGATTCATCATAGGCAAAGAAACAGATTCCAGATACGAACTTGAACACATTCCAGATTATTTGCAAAATTAAACGGTTGATATATTTTGATTAGTGCATAAAATAACTGATTGAGATCCCATGATTACTTGCATAAATTAACCGATTGAGATCCAATTATTACTTGCATAAATTAACCGAACGGCCGAACCCCAAATCTTAAAGGAAATCAAGAAGTGATCAAAACAAAATGGAATAAAATCGGCGCAAATATTAGCCCAATACTCATCCATCTATAGATCCATCTACACCAGCAAAAATATGGTTCAAAAAGGAATGGGGAAACAAAAAAGGAAGCAAACCGTAGTTACCTCGTTCCATGGGTCCTCCAGGAAGGTGTCGTAGGGGTTCGGGGGCCGGACGTACGGCACCGGCTCATAGGGGTCAAATCCCGACGGGATCTGACTGCCACCGGCGTCGGCGCCGACGTCCGTTGAGGGGACGGCGTCGAAGAGGGAGGCGTCGCGCTTGGAGCCGACGGCGCCGTCGACGATGGGATTGGCATTCTCCTTGTCCATCTCGCCGGTAGAGGAGAGGGAGAGGGAGAGGGTTTTTTGCTTGGGAGCTTTGGAGAAGATGATGGGACGTGAGAGAGGCGTCGTTGCGTGGGCGAGTGAGAGTGACAGAGATAGTGGGAGGAGGCGTCTATAAAGGCGAGGGGTGGTTAATGCGACCCGCGTCCTACGCGTCCACCGCTGCACGTCGGCACGGCTTGGACTTCTGCAATGCGACACGCGTCCACGATTGCACGTCTTCGACTTCTGCACCGCGACCCGCGTCTACGCGTCAACAATTGCACGTCTTCCATTTCTGCACCGCAGCACGCGTCCTCGACTCTAACCACTGGAAATTTAGATATACTCGGATATAACCTCGAGTCATATACTAGCATTTTTGTGTGCTCAGTTTTCCCCTTGAGTGCTAATGCGGCTAGTGCAATATGCTCGGTTTACCCTCAAGTGGCTGGTCAACGGACAGGTCAACAAATGGGATTAACTAGTTAAATGAGTCATTTAATGTGCAAAAAATTCCGAAAAATAGTGGCACATACTCATGGAGTCTTTACCACAAATTGCCGAGTTCTCAAAACATAGATAAGTCATAGATAAATCAAGTTTTACCACAAATTGCCACTTCTCAAAGGCCTTCTCAAATCACCTAGTAGCTATGAAGGTGCATGGTTTTCCACAATAAGCCCTTCCCGAACGGCTTTCCCCAAAGCATACTTTGTCTAAATGAGGCCACAATTCTCACACTCATGTATATTTGTATTGCAAATAGTTTGAGGTAGGCCAAGATGGGTTTCATTGTACAAAACACGCATTTTCCATTTTTAAATCTCATATTTGAATCCCTTAGTACTGTTTATTATACGAGTGCCCTTGGTTTCTTGATACTACTCGGTTTTGCCCTCTCCCTCCACAAATTCTCGCAGACGTGCAACATTGCTCTGATTGGTCTAGCCCATGTCACGCGGATCGTGCCCGCCGACCGTTGATCGTATGATTTAACGGGCAGGATAACCCCTCTCTCTCTCTGTCGGCGGTTACCTTCCACTCTCTAAGTATGCTAAAGGGCGGTTTTCTGTATTCATTTTCAGGCGCTAAAAATTATAAACTCTTTTAGGCATTAATTTTCACGAAAAAAATAATAAACCATCACCGATTTGTTGTAGCCATTAATTTTCACGCAAAAAATAATAAACCATCACCGATTTGTTGTAGCCATTAATTTTCACGCAAAAAATAATAAACCATCACCGATTTGTTGTAGCCATTAATTTTCACGCAAAAAATGATAAACCATCACCGATTTGTTGTAACCATTAATTTTCACGCAAAAAATGATAAACCATCACCGATTTGTTGTAGCCATTAATTTTCACGCAAAAAATGATAAACCATCACCGATTTGTTGTAGCCATTAATTTTCACGCAAAAAATGATAAACCATCACCGATTTGTTGTATCCATTACTTTTCACGCAAAAAATCCCTTTTCAGAAGGTCGAAAAAACCTAACTTGTTACAAAAGCTGGTTTCAGTGAGACCTAACCAAATTTGGCATACATGATGCCATATCTATAACAACAAGGAATATCTAAAAGGGAAAGTTTCACAAAATTTCAAATTTAGGGCGAAAATGATGCCATACATTATGCCATAACTTGTTACCAAATCGAAAATCAATTGGGGATTATAAAGGGAAATAAAAAGTTCAAAAAATGTAAAAACGAAACAATCTATCTATCTATGTATAGAAGATCAGCTGTATGAAATTTGAGGTCATTTAGAGGATGTAGAAAAAATCACCTTGTTAGAAAAGCTGGTTTCGAGTGAGACGAAACGGCATGCGTTTAAGCAAAGTGATTTTTTCGAACATCTCCAAATGACCCCAAATTTGCCATACATGATGCCATACGTGTAACAACAAGGAACCCTATCTAAAAAGTGTCAAAAAAGTTTGCCCAACCGTATAGCTCTATCAAAAGAACCTCACCATGGCGCTAGTATAATTTTTGGCTTAGTTACAAGGGTCCCTAGTTACAAACTTTCGTTACCTAACCTTCAACACGAAACTTGTTTCAAATCACTTTTGGCGTACAAGAAACAAATCCCACCTTGATTCGAGCACCACAGCCTCCAAGCGATGCCGATGCCGATATCGGCATGGTTAGAACGACTATGCTCGCCGCCACTGCTAGGTCACCGTCGGGATGCACCGTCAATCCCGTCCCCTCATTCGATCAGCGACACACCGGAGATACCGCCGAGGCCAATGCCGAACGTACATCGCTGATGCCAATGCCGAACATGCATGCACGCCGGCGTGGGCACGGCCACGCCGCCCCGCTATGCTTGGGACGCCACGAGACCACCGCGAGGTCTTTCCCTTCGCCACCACACTCTTCTAGCACCCATCTATACACGCCGGAAAGGAGAGACACTAGTTTTCTCTACATTGCTCGCGTTCGTGTCGGTTCACGGTCGGTCAAAGTTTTGAGGTAGTCGTCGATGTCGTCGACCATTTCTTCTCTTCTTTGCATGGTTAAACGCGTCTAGTTCATATCTATCTAATGCGTCTGGTCTCGCCTCATGCAGTTCTTTGTGGACGTCGATCTCATCTCGGCACCCCGCATGCCACCTCCTCCGTGCCATCGCTGTAGTGCTCCGTTTAAAAATCTATTCCTACCCGTGTATTGCCCATTGTATCAGCGCCATGGCCCACTTGTCATTCGATATACCGAAGCCCCACTCGTGCGTGTTTTGGTCAGGGATACACCGATGCTTACGGTCAAACAAAGATGGATGGTCTGACGTGTCTTTGCGGGCTCTACGTGGCCCCACTAGTCAGAAGATAACGGTCAACCGTCGGGCAACCGGCCGTTACATCACGTGTGATGGTTTCAGACAAAGGCTTGAGTAAAACTGAGGAAAAACTAAGGAGCTGGGGAAAACTGAGCACAACTAAGGACCCGAGGGCACGAAAATAGAAATCCCTTCAAAATAACAAATCCACTTGGTTCAGTTCTAACATATATCAAACATCCATTAAAACATTAGATACTGTAGAAACTTCTTTGGAAATCTCTTTCTCTCAAAAGAACTCAAAAAATGAAAAAGATCAAGAGGCAAATGCAAATGGTGATAGAAATCTATCAAAGCAGAACATCAGGTAAAGATTGATTTTTTCAAAATCTTCTGTTGCTCAAATTGAAAAGTGCAAAACTTACGAAAGTTAGATAATAACCTGGGGCATATGCTCAACAATTGGCAGCTCAAAATTACGTGCTGTCTGAGAATATGAATTATTTTTGGTGACAGCGCAGCTGTTTCAGGACAACAACTTCCCCAAATCTTACTTTCTTCCTATTAGAGGCTATTCTTGGCACAAAAATGAACGAAAAATTATAATAAGAGGTTATTACAGAGGTAACAACTCCAAGACTCAACAAAATAAAAATTACAAGAATTAAAAAAATGGGTTGTCTCACATAAGCGCTTTTCTTTAATGCCTTTTAGCTAGGCTTGATAGTTTTAATGATGCTCTCATGAAAATAGAAAATTAAGCAAAAGGAGCATCAAGAAGCAAATTCAAAACACATTTATGTCTAACCCACTTCCTATCCATAGGAATCTTGTACACAGATAAATTCACAAAGAACAAAGTGACAAGCATAGGAAGATAAAACAAGAGTAAATTTAAAACTTTCAGCATATAGAGATGTGTTTTAGTACCATGAAAACTTCTACAACCATATTTTCCTCTCTCATAATAATTTTCATTAGCATCATGAATAAACTCAACAATATAACTATCTCATAAAGCATGCTTTTCATGATCTACAAACACATAATTTTTATCAAGCTCAAAAATAGTGAGATTAAAACATTCAAGCCCACTTTTAACAATTTTATAACAAGATGATTGATCATTCTCAAGAGGTATGGAGCTCCAAGATAGAATCAAGACCCCTCCAATCTCATTTTCAATAATAGTACAATTAATATTATCAACCAATATAGGACCATCATCTAGAGCTTTATCATAAATATTTTCTAAGCAAAACTCTTTAGTATTTCGAAGTTAGGCACAAATAAAGGATTGTCATAAGATTTATCAAAATAGCATGGATTATCAGAGATAATAGGAGCATAATTATTATCACAAGTTTTACTCGTAGTAAATATTTCAAGAGAATCCATAGGAACATAACATTCATCCAACTTTGGTAAGCATGTGAGGAATCAAATAGTGTAAGGGATAAAGAGTTACTGTCATTAGAAGGTAGGAATGTGTATCTAATCCATTCTTCCTCCTTTTGTTCATCACTATCCTCCTCTTTTTCATCTAATGAGCTTTCAGGTTCAACCATTTCTTCTTCCATTGGTTCTCGCAAATTTTGGATACATTCTTGTGCATGAGTTGGGTCTCTCTTTATTATCAATGATATAAAAATTATTGCTGAAATTTTCTATGCAGTAATCAAGGATAGAAGAGACCATTTCTTTAAGTTTATTACAATCAACACAGGTTTCATAATTTTTAGACAAATTGTTCTACTTCTTCAAATCGAAGATGAATATAGTTATTCCAATGATAGTTTATAATTAAAACTTCTTCTAAAGCCACATTGGAATTTAAGATGCTTGGTATCCTGTTCAGAGCAACGATTTATATCATGGTGTTTAAGCAAAATTTTAGAAATTTGATTCAACTTTTGTAACACGCCTCTCATAACCTTACCCTTATATGATTCTCTATACTTTATAAAATGTTCCATAGAGGTTTTAGCATGTTCTTCTACAACATAATTTTTTAGATTTTCGGTTTTTTCGGGTATATAAGAAAAATAAAACAAGACAAAAATAAACTAGAAAAAAGTAAACTAAACAAAACACAACTAAACATAAATAAACTAAGCACGAATAAATTAGACAAGACAAAATAAAATAAAATAAAAATAGAGAGACATGTAAAGTGTACTCCCCAGGTTAACTTATGAGTAGAGCTATGCCTCCCCGACAACGGCACCAGAAAATAGTCTTGATGACCCACAAGTATAGGGGATCACAACAGTCTTCGAGGAAAGTAAAACCCAAATTTATTGATTTGACACAAGCGGAGGTAAATAATACTTATAAGCCTGAACATCGGAGTTGTCAATTCAGCTGCACCTGGAAAAGCACTAGTAACAGGGGTGATGTGAAAGCAACAGTAATATGAGATCAATGGCAGTAACACAACAGCTGTAGCAGTAACACAGAGGCGATGGCACCAGAAAGTATTCCGAGTTGCTTAGTTGACTATAGAGCAATAATGATGACGAAGGACTGGGTTCCCAGCTATCTACACTAGTGGTACCTCTCCAAATAACATGTGTTGGGTGGAAAAGTACATTTGGGCAATTGATAATTGTGAGGGCATTACAATGCATGCTATGATAAGATAAAGGTTACTGTAGTATTTAATTGGGCATTACAACATAGTACATAGACTGTAATCCACCTTCGTCTATGACTAATAATCCACCTTCAGGTTATCATCCGAACCCCTTCCAGCATTAAGTTGCAAGCAACAGATTATCACATAAAGCAATGTGTGTAAAGTAAACAATAGAATTATCCTTAGACAAAACATTGTTGTTTTCTCCCTAGTAGCAATAGCACATCTACAATCTTAGAAGTTATTGTCACTCTTCCAGAAAACTAGAGGCATGAACCCACTATCGAGCATAAATACTCCCTCTTGGAGGTAGAAGCAACTACTTGATCAGGGTAACTACAAGTACCGAAGAGCATGCAAGATATTAAATAACGAGTAGTATGATAATATGATGAACAATCTGATCACGATTCCACAATTTATTGGATCCCAACAAACACAACACCGATTACATCATATGGATCTCAATCATGTAAGGACTCTCATGAGATCATTGTATTGAAGTACATGGGAGAGAGAGTACCAACTAGCTAGAGCCGAGAACCTGTAGTCCAGGGGGGAGCTACTCACGAACCATAATGGAGTCAGAGTGGAGGCCGTGGAGTCGATGGAGATGTCTCCGGGGGTTAATCCCCGTCCCGGCAGGGTGCCGGAATAGGAACTTCTAACCCCCGAAACTTGTCAGGACGATGGCGGCGGCGACATAACCTTTCGTGGATGGAGGTTGGATGTTTTAGGGTTTTTGCATCAAAGGCAATTTATAGGCGGAAGGGCAAGGTCGGTGGATGTCTGGGTGTCCCACACCATGCCATGGCGTGGGCCCACCCTTGGCCGCACCATGGGGTGGTGTGGCCGCCCTGTGGCGCCCCTCCGTCTCTCCTCTGGACTTCGTCTTTGTTACGAAAAAAATAAGATCTTCGGCTATTATTTCATCCAATTCTGAGAATATTTTCTGTATAACTTTTCTGAACTACAAAAACAGCAAAAACATGAACTAGCATTTGTGACATCTTGTCAATAGGTTAGTTCTCGAAAATGCATAAAAGTGACACGAAGTGTAGACAAAACATATAGAAATTAGTGTAAAACAAGCACCGATCATCAAAAATTATAGATACGTTTGCAACGTATCACGCCACCTGCCCTCTTTTGGGCCTGAGGCCCATCCACGCCTCCTCCAAAGCTCCAGGGTGCTTCTCCCGATGAAAAGGTGACGCTCCAAAAATCCTAGGTCAATTATACTCCAGTATAGGTCTCTAAAAGTGAAAAATACACAAAACAGGGTTTTCCTGTTCTGCAAAGTTATAAGCCAAATAAACGGGATCATTGGTAAATCCCCAAAAATCAATGTAAAACATGTTATTATCATCATATATGTTGCAAATATGTGGGAATTAAATATGATAAATGACAAAGTTCATGTATGCATTTACATGCATCAAGGGCCAATCCTGATATTATGCCGCGACCCATGTTTGGTAATAAAGTCCCTCGCCATGTTCTCCAACCATGTAGACACCTCCGTAAAGAGGTCTCGATTTTCCATACGCTGAAGAGACGACCATGTAAGGAGCAAAGTACTGCACCGGTAGATAACCTGCATAAGAGAATAATTTTTATCATCAAACACATAATCATTTCTTCATATCTATAGCGACCAAATAGGAGGAACTGCTCCCACCTAAGTAAGTACATTAAACCTATGATCCACCCCATTAAGTCAATTACCAAAAATATTGGCAATACTACGTGGCGGCTATAAAGTAGAACCTATTTGGATGATTTGCCATATAGATCTTGCAAGGTGGGATTAGAAGAATAAGTGTTTTAGTGTCCCATCATGATGACAAAAGGCACAGTTTTTTATTTTCCTGCTAGTTCCTCTTTGCAAGGGTATCTCTAGTAAGTATTGCTCCGTGTCGAAGATACCATGCGAAGACCTTTGTCTTCAGCGGTATCTTCATCTTCTAGATTTTCTTAGTTTTAACTACCAGCTCTAAAGTTTGAATCAACGCTCTATACATCAAACCCAAAGTGAATTGACCATTCTTTGTAAGTTTCCAATGGAACTCTTCTCCCTCTTATGACAATTGGACGAAAGCCAAATGTTGTAGCAATGCGTTCCAAGGTGTAAGTTGGGGCCCAACAAGTTCTCTTCTAAACGTCACACTCGGTGGGTTAGATTCCATCACGCAAGCTAAGGTATCCCCTTTGTGAAAAAAAGCTGGATATTGTTCCCGGAGAGTGGCATTACCTAACCATTTGTCCTCCTAGAACCTAATCTCAGATCCATCCTTAATGGAGAAAGAACCAAATGGGAAGAAGTGTTTTATTGTCGCCATAAGGCCGGCCCGGAAGTGTGAATCCACAGGTATGCACAAAACCTGAGAGATCGCACGTGAGCCAACATACTTTCTTCTCAGTATTGTCTGCCAAACCCCATTTTCGGTTAGCAACTTAGACAACCATTTACCAGAAGAGCTATGTTCTTGACCTCAAGATCATGAACACAAGGCCCTTTTGGGCGGCAACAACACTCCACTTTGTAAGCCGATATTTCTTCTTCTAACTATCTCCTTGCCAAAAGAAACTTGATCAGAAATAGTCCAACCGATGCAAGACTCCTTTGGGTAACTGGATGAAGGATATCATATATAGTACCATATTTGTTAATATTGAGTTGATGAGTACCAATATTCCACTGAGAGATAGTAATTTGCTTTTCTAGCTACTAAGGCGCTTAGAAGTCTTTCCCCGCGATGTGCTTCCATTCACCAATAGTAAGCCTCCCAAAATGAGTCGAAGTCCTAAGTAGCTAATTAGAAACCGACCAATACCATAGCCAAAGAGCTCAACATATAGGTTGACATCGTCTTAGGCCTCATCGAACCACATGAATTCACTCTTATGAAAGGTACTTTTCAACCCTGATAATTGCTTGAACACCGATAAAATTTAATTTAAGGTTTCTCGCTTTCTCAAGGTCATGTTCCATAAATAGAATCACATCATCGACATATTGTAGAATCGATAGTCCACCGTCAATAAGATGAG
>NC_061508.1:89836449-89886042 GCF_022539505.1 Lolium rigidum
AATCACATCTTGGAGGTTTGATGGGTCGCTTTTGGTGATAGAGATGCTACTCGTACTTTCAGTGAAAGTCATTATTAGCCAAAGATGAGGCGGGACGTGGGCAGTGTCTTGAAGAGATGCATTAGCAGGTTGTTCAGTGGTACAAACTACAGTTTGTATACTCCTTTGCACACCTACTACACCCTTGGGAAGATATAAGTATGGATTTTGTATTAGGTTTGCATGAAGAGAGGCCATGGTTCTATTTGTGGTGTAGTGGATATATTCTCTAAAGATATACTTGTTACTGCCACAAGAGAGCGGCGATGCATCGCTGTATTATAACCTGTTTTTAGGGAGATTGTATGTCTACATGGAGTCCCGAAGACTATTTTTTCAGATCGTGACGTCAAGTTCATGAGCTACTCGAAGACATTTTGGGGAAAGGCTGGGGACAAAGCTACTTTTCGCACTCCTGTGTCGTCCCCAAGCCGGTGGTCAAGCTGGGGTGGTGAATGGGACATTGCCACAAATTCTGTTGCGATCCATGATCAAGAAGAACTTGCGAGAGTGAAGATTGTTTGCCGCATGTGGAGTTTGCTTATAACAGGAAGCGGTACATTTTCTACCACACAGCTATGTCCGTTTGAGGCGGTGTACGGTTTCAAACCCGTTACTCCACTTGACTTGTTGCCTATACCCGTTACACTTGAGAGAGTCAATATGGAGGCATCGAAGAGGGCAGATTTTGTCACCGGAAGATACATGAGAAGACTAAAGAGATAATTGAGAAGAAAGGCAATAACAATGTAGCAGAAGAGTCAACAAGAAGCTAGCAAGAGATGTTTTTCAAGCTCGGTGATATGAGTCCGGGTTCATTTTCGCAAGGACGAGTTTCCCAAGCTACTGAGTCCAGAGTTGCTTTCTCGTGGTGCTGGTCCTTACAAAGTGCTTGCCAAGATCAATGACAATGCATATGCTATAGATCTTCCAAGCCGATGAGTTTGGTGTCATGTAATTCTTTCAATGTTGCTGATTTGACACCATATGACGGAGAAGATCTTGGAGCGTCGAAGGTCGAAACGCCTTTTGAAGGGGAGATGATGAGGACATCCCTACTGGAACTACTACCTCCGTCATTGCAAGATGAAGAGCGATATTGATGTAAAGCTCAAGTCAATGAAGTTAGGATTGGACCCATTACAAGGAGCTCGTGTGAATCAACTTAAACAACGAGTGAATTCGCTCTTGAATGATACTTTGATCGATGATAACTTTATACTACCTAAGTCTTTCCATTTATGTATGATCAGGTAGTGAAGGTGGAGCAAGCATCACACGAGGAGGAGAGGAGCAAGCTGGATATGGTGTTGGACGTGAAGACATCCCATTGACGCGAGGAGGAGCGGGAGGCATGCACGAAGGAGGGAGAAGGAGACGTCAAGGCCGGGCGCTACGCCCGGCGCGCCGGCTCCTAGCCACCGGATGGCCGGTCCCGACCGTGGCCGGCGCCGGGTGCACACCAGGCCATGATCCGGGGAAGGAGGCCCTTTGGCTCAGCGCCACACTCGACGCCACCGGACACCACAGCGGGTGGCCCGGCACTGCGGCCCACGGACCAGTGCACACCGGGTCCAAACTCATGAGCCTAAAGCTCGCCGGTATTGGCCCGACGCCACACACCGCAACGGCACGACGGCTCCAGCCTGGCCCGTCTCGCCGGCTCGATGCGGCGGCCGAAGTCCGACTCGATTTGGCCAAATCTGTTCCAGGTCGCTTTGTATTCCTTAGTTTCGACCCCTGGTCATCCTGGACACCTATAGACGCCCTAGGATGCCCCCATGTTAGGTTTACTACCACGTTTAATATAAACCCTAGTTCATAGTTGATTGCTACGCAACTCTATTGAATTCTACACACCAATTACATCGATCCGGTGTTTTGCTGCTGAAAGTTTGTGTGATCTGCTGTTCGCATTGGGAATTAGAAGATTCCAATTTACCGCTCGTGGTCGGCGGCTACGTGCGCAGTGTGTGGAGTTGCGAATATCTTGCGGGGTTGAGAGTTGTTGCATTGGCGACATGAATCAATCGAGAGACTTTGTCGGCGTCATACGGTTTGTTTCGTCCAATTCCACAGTGTTCATCGCAGTGTTCATCACCATCAACCCTTATCACTCTAAAGTCGCCGAACCTTTAGTCCAGGGGATCTATCACGAACCATCATGGAGTCGGAGTGGAGCGGTGGAGTCAATGGAGATGGCTCCGAGGGTCAATCCCCGTCTCGGCGAGTACCGGAACAGGAACTTCGACCCCGAAACTTGTCTATATGATGGTGGCGGCGGCGGAACTTTTCATGGACGGAGGCTGGATGTTTTAGGGTTTTTGCGTCGAAGGAATCTATAGACGGAAGAGCCAGGTCGGTGGCCGCTGGGTGACCCACACCATGCCATCGCGTGGGCCCACCCTTGGCCGCGCCATGGGGTGGTGTGGCCGCCCGGTGGCGCCCCTCCGTCTCTCCTCTGGACTTCGTCTTCGTTACTAGAAAAAATAAGATCTTCGACTTTTGTTTCGTCCAATTCCGAGAATATTTCTGTACAACTTTTCAGAAATACAAAAACAGCAAAAACAAGAACTGGTATTGTGGCATCTTGTCAATAGGTTGGTTCCAGTAAAATGCATAAAAGTTCCACGATGTGTAGACAAAACATATAGAAATTGGTGTAAAACAAGCATGGAGCATCAAAAATTATAGATACGTTTGCAGCGTATCAACATCCCTAAGCTTAACTCATGCTCATCCTCGAGTAGGTAAGTAATAATTTTTTGTTGTTGAGGTGACATGAAGCCAACACAATCTGGATCAAGTTATTGTAAAAGCATTGTGAGTTGGGATCAAGTACTCTAAACATAAGTATGATAGATATGATTCAATAGAACTTAGCAACTATCTTATAACATGAGAAGTAACTCAAACAAAAGATCATGAATAATAATTCACTTGAAAGCAAGCTGTTTGTTTATGGGCATAGCAAAAACATAGCAAAGTGGTATTCGGCTTGTCCTTTATGAATTATCAAAACATAAATGGCAGGACACCTTTAAAAGTTTAGAGGGTGACTAGATACAAATAATTTGGGAACAAGCAATAGTCATAATCATGAATCAATCAATAATAAATTTTGTGACTATTCACATTATGCTTAGAATGACAACTATGCTCTCTTACTTGGTGCATAAAGTAATAAGATGAAGACTCAACATAAAAGTAAAGAAAGGCAATAGAGCATTTTATTTTGAATGCAATAGGAGTGTTGAAAAAATATATTTTGAGAGGTATGCATGTCTATGTCAACGAATGGCATCAAACAATCTATCATCCTGTCATGTAGTGACCTCAAGAGCGGCTACCATGTAGTTCTCCAATGCACACCATTATTTAGGATCTCTTTAGTACATAATGTGCGGAGCATTGTTTGTTTATTTGTTTATTTTATATTTTATTTGGGATGGGCACCCGGTTGCCTTGCTCTTTTTGCAATATTAAGGACTTTAGTACATTATTCATGCTTAGTCAAGGTGTGAAGTCATGAAAATACAATAAACCATTCAATACTTCCTCATGAGCTAAAACAAAACACAAAACAAGTAATAATTTTGAAGGTTTAAAGGTAGCACACAAGCAATTCACTTTGGAGTGGCGGTGAAATAACACATATATGTAGGTATGGTAGACACAATTTGCAACTTTGATTTTTGGGGGTTGGATGCATGAGTAGAGCTCATACTCGGTACATGTGAAGGCTAGCAAAAGGCTGGAGCGACCAACTAAGAGAGCAATAATAGCCATAATCATGCATAGCGACAAAACATCATTAATCAAAGCATAAAGTGATATTACAAGTCAAAAACTAAATGATCGTAGAGGCTTTAGGTGAATGGTTTGTAGTCATAATATGGTGTAAGCATGTGCCAAAGCTGACCCAATAACAACATCAAAGGAGAATACCACAATATTATGCTTTTGTATGATGGAAACAACATATGATTATCTCAATGGCACATTAAGCACTCTCGGATATTTGAGACAAGTCATGCTACGGACAATAATTACTAAGCCTATGATTAAAATAACTTCTAACATGACATGCCAAAGTCTATGCCACAGTTTAAACAAGCTCCCTTTTGCATCACTATAAGCATGAAACATTTTACTCGTCTCCAACACCAATCAAGTTATTTGAAATAACTCTCATAGATAATAACCAATAAAGACCGAGAGCTAATAATACCCAACTAAATAAGCTAACAAGTTCTAAAAAAATACGAGTGGAAAACCATAGCTAAACGCGGTACTATCAAAAGAGAACACTCAAAGAACAATATGAGTGAAAACTAGAGTGTTATATGTAATGAAAACGGAGCGTGTCTCTCTCCAAAACAAATATGTTGGGGTCGAACCATATTCTACAGCAAACAAGACAAAAAAAAAACTAAAAACACAAATAAAGATGCTTCAAGAACAACACATAACATATGAAGCAATAAAAATATAGCATATTGAAAGATGACACGATATTTTTATTGATGAAGAAGGATGCCTTGAGGCATCCCCAAGCTTTGGCAGCTTGTACCTCTTGGATATTTCTTGGGGTGACATGGGCATCCCCAAGCTTGAGCTTTTGTCAATCCTTCATCTCATCACATCATTCTTCTCTCCCTACACTTGAAAACTTCCTTCATACAAAACTTCACACACTTCTCATTAGTAACATCAGTGCATTCAAAATAGGGATTTCTATTTTCCTGCCCCTGGCTCCTTAGTTGTACTCAGTTTTCCCCAGCTCCTTAGTTTTTCCTCAGTTTTCCCCAAGCCCTTGTTTGAAACCCGCAGAAGCAGCTCAGACGGAAGGATTCCCGTTTAGTTGACCGTTACATCCACGTGTGGGGCCGCGTCGTGTGGGGCCGCGTCGCGTGGGACAGGGACGAGACCGCGTTTGGTTGCACGTGAGCAGGAGCTGGGTTACTGTCTCTCTCGGCCCCAAATTGGCATTATTAAGAGCACCTTTTTCCCCTCTTTCTCTCTTGTCCTTTTCACCAAAATAGTATCAAATCTAGAGAAGCTTGCATTTCACGTATTTCTTCAATTATTTGTGTCTTTTGGCCCTCGTTGTTTGCCCAATATGGCAGCAAATCTAGTACTCCCTACGGTCCATATGTATGTAGTTAAATCTAGAAGCAAATCTCCGGGGTAATGTACGATAAATTCACGAGTCATAGTAAATAGAGAAAACAAAGACCAACAAAATATAGTAGAATAGGGATAGATAATAGGGATCCCTCCCTAGATAATAAGCTGCATACACGGCAGCCAACATAATAACGAGGTTCGAGGTTCTTGATAGCACCATCATATTAACAACATAACAACAAGGGATCCTAGCTAACAACAAAGGGATCCCAACAGCAAAATGGGAGGCAGCGGCGGCATCACGTCCGAGGACTCCGCCTACCACATCCGGCTCTCCCTCCACTTGTTGCTTTGCGGCTCCCCTTGGGAGCCTTGGGCTTGAGCGGAGGCATGCGCCGCGCGGAGATCTCCACCCGCTGCATCTTTGCGGAGGTGCATGCCGAGCGCCTGTGCGCGAGCCTTGGGGAAGGTGTTGCTGATGTTCTCGGCATGCGTGACGAGGCGGTTGAAGTCCGTGGCGCCGAGTCTCCCGGTGCGGAAGGGGCACCTGTACACACCCTTGGCGAAGTAGGAGATGTGCTGGGCCGACCCTGCGACCTCCGCGGCACACTGGCGAGTGTTGAGCGTCCTCCCTCCTCGTCGTCGCTGCCAGGACATCTGATCCATATCAACCGAGAAACTATGA
Organism: Lolium rigidum; assembly: GCF_022539505.1. Lineage (NCBI taxonomy): Eukaryota > Viridiplantae > Streptophyta > Magnoliopsida > Poales > Poaceae > Lolium > Lolium rigidum. The sequence goes on from NC_061508.1 coordinate 89,842,304, forward strand.
GTGAATGAGTTGCAACGATGACGAACGTGCATGATAACAAAGTTAGGAAAAGCAGGAGTCGGCCTCGGTTAGAGTGGGCATGATTATATATCTACGGGGAAGGTGTAAGCGAACCAAAGCTCATGCACAATAGATTTGTACATAGCAATGGTTAGCTGAACCCTCCCTGTAAAATTTGTGCCCAACGATTCATCATAGGCAAAGAAAGCAGATTCCGGATACGAACTTGAACACATTCCAGATTATTTGCAAAATTAAACGGTTGATATATTTTGATTAGTGCATAAAATAAGCTGATTGAGATCCCATGATTACTTGCATAAATTAACCGATTGAGATCCAATTATTACTTGCATAAATTAACCAGAACGGCCGAACCCCAAATCTTAAAGGAAATCAAGAAGTGATCAAAACAAAATGGAATAAAATCGGCGCAAATATTAGCCCAATACTCATCCATCTATAGATCCATCTACACCGGCAAAAATATGGTTCAAAAAGGAATGGGGAAACAAAAAAGGAAGCAGCAAACCGTAGTTACCTCGTTCCATGGGTCCTCCGAGGAAGGTGTCGTAGGGGTTCGGGGGCCGGACGTACGGCACCGGCTCATAGGGGTCAAATCCCGGCGGGATCTGGCTGCCACCGGCGGCGGCGAGTCTCCGATGCACCGGCGGCGTCGGCGGCGGCGTCCGTTGAGGGACGGCGCCGAAGAGGGAGGCGTCGCGCTTGGAGCCGACGGCGCCGTCGGCGATGGGATTGGCATTCTCCTTGTCCATCTCGCCGGTAGAGGAGAGGGGAGAGGGAGAGGGTTTTTGCTTGGGAGCTTTGGAGAAGATGATGGGACGTGAGAGAGGCGTCGTTGCGTGGGCGAGTGAGAGTGACGGAGATAGTGGGAGGAGGCGTCTATAAAGGCGAGGGGTGGTTAATGCGACCCGCGTCCTACGCGTCCACCGGCTGCACGTCGGCACGGCTTGGACTTACTGCAATGCGACACGCGTCACGATTGCACGTCTTCGACTTACGCACCGCGACCCGCGTCTACGCGTCAACAGTTGCACGTCTTCCATTTCCGCACCGCGGCACGCGTCCTCGACTCTAACCACTGGAAATTTAGATATACTCGGATATAACCTCGAGTCATATACTAGCATTTTTTGTGTGCTCAGTTTTCCCCTTGAGTGCTAATGCGGCTAGTGCAATATGCTCGGTTTACCCTCAAGTGGCTGGTCAACGAGCCAGGTCAACAAATGGGATTAACTAGTTAAATGAGTCATTTAATGTGCAAAAAATTCGAAAAATAGTGGCACATACTCATGGAGTCTTTACCACAAATTGCCGAGTTCTCAAAACATAGATAAGTCATAGATAAATCAAGTTTTACCACAAATTGCCACTTCTCAAAGGCCTTCTCAAATCACCTAGTAGCTATGAAGGTGCATGGTTTTCCACAATAAGCCCTTCCCAGAACAGCTTTCCCCAAAGCATACTTTGTCTAAATGAGGCCACAATTCTCACACTCATGTATATTTGTATTGCAAATAGTTTGAGGTAGGCCAAGATGGGTTTCATTGTACAAAACACGCATTTTCCATTTTTAAATCTCATATTTGAATCCCTTAGTCTGTTTATTATACGGGTGCCCTTGGTTTCTTGATACTACTCGGTTTTGCCCTCTCCCTCCACAAATTCTCGCAGACGTGCAACATTGCTCCGATTGGTCTAGCCCATGTCACGCGGATCGTGCCCGCCGACCGTTGATCGTATGATTTAACGGGCGGGATAACCCCCTCTCTCTCTCGTCGGCGGTTACCTTCCACTCTCTAAGTATGCTAAAGGGCGGTTTTATGTATTCATTTTCGAAGCGCTAAAAATTATAAACTCTTTTAGGCATTAATTTTCACGAAAAAAATAATAAACCATCACCGATTTGTTGTAGCCATTAATTTTCACGCAAAAAATAATAAACCATCACCGATTTGTTGTAGCCATTAATTTTCACGCAAAAAATAATAAACCATCACCGATTTGTTGTAGCCATTAATTTTCACGCAAAAAATGATAAACCATCACCGATTTGTTGTAACCATTAATTTTCACGCAAAAAATGATAAACCATCACCGATTTGTTGTAGCCATTAATTTTCACGCAAAAAATGATAAACCATCACCGATTTGTTGTAGCCATTAATTTTCACGCAAAAAATGATAAACCATCACCGATTTGTTGTATCCATTACTTTTCACGCAAAAAAATCCCTTTTCAGAAGGTCGAAAAAACCTAACTTGTTACAAAAGCTGGTTTCAGTGAGACCTAACCAAATTTGGCATACATGATGCCATATCTATAACAACAAGGAATATCTAAAAGGGAAAGTTTCACAAAATTTCAAATTTAGGGCGAAAATGATGCCATACATTATGCCATAACTTGTTACCAAATCGAAAATCAATTGGGGATTATAAAGGGAAATAAAAAGTTCAAAAAATGTAAAAACGAAACAATCTATCTATCTATGTATAGAAGATCAGCTGTATGAAATTTGAGGTCATTTAGAGGATGTAGAAAAAATCACCTTGTTAGAAAAGCTGGTTTCAGTGAGACGAAACGGCATGCGTTTAAGCAAAGTGATTTTTTCGAACATCTCCAAATGACCCCAAATTTGCCATACATGATGCCATACGTGTAACAACAAGGAACCCTATCTAAAAAGTGTCAAAAAAGTTTGCCCAACCGTATAGCTCTATCAAAAAGAACCTCACCATGGCGCTAGTATAATTTTTGGCTTAGTTACAAGGGTCCCTAGTTACAAACTTTCGTTACCTAACCTTCAACACGAAACTTGTTTCAAATCACTTTTGGCGTACAAGAAACAAATCCCACCTTGATTCGAGCACCACAGCCTCCAAACGATGCCGATGCCGATATCGGCATGGTCAGAACGACTATGCTCGCCGCCACTGCTAGGTCACCGTCGGGATGCACCGTCAATCCCGTCCCCTCATTCGATCACTGACACACCAGAGATACCGCCGAGGCCAATGCCGAACGTACATGCTGATGCCAATGCCGAACATGCATGCACGCCGGCGTGAGGCACGGCCACGCCGCCCCGCTATGCTTGGGACGCCACGAGACCACCGCGAGGTCTTTCCCTTCGCCACCACACTCTTCTAGCACCCATCTATACACGCCGGAAAGGAGAGACACTAGTTTTCTCTACATTGCTCGCGTTCGTGTCGGTTCACGGTCGAGTCAAAGTTTTGAGGTAGTCGTCGATGTCGTCGACCATTTCTTCTCTTCTTTGCATGGTTAAACGCGTCTAGTTCATATCTATCTAATGCGTACGTGGTCTCGCCTCATGCGGTTCTTTGTGGACGTCGATCTCATCTCGGCACCCCGCATGCCACCTCCTCCGTGCCATCGCTTGTAGTGCTCCGTTTAAAAATCTATTCCTACCCGTGTATTGCCCATTGTATCAGCGCCATGGCCCACTTGTCATTCGATATACCGAAGCCCCACTCGTGCGTGTTTTGGTCAGGGATACACCGATGCTTACGGTCAAACAAAGATGGATGGTCTGACGTGTCTTTGCGGGCTCTACGTGGCCCCACTAGTCGGAAGATAACGGTCAACCGTCGGGCAACCGGCCGTTACATCACGTGTGATGGTTTCGGACAAAGGCTTGAGTAAAAGCTGAGGAAAAACTAAGGAGCTAGGGAAAACTGAGCACAACTAAGGACCCGAGGGCACGAAAATAGAAATCCCTTCAAAATAACAAATCCACTTGGTTCAGTTCTAACATATATCAAACATCCATTAAAACATTAGATCTTGTAGAAACTTCTTTGGAAATCTCTTTCTCTCAAAAGAACTCAAAAAATGAAAAAGATCAAGAGGCAAATGCAAATGGTGATAGAAATCTATCAAAGCGGAACATCGGGTAAAGATTGATTTTTTCAAAATCTTCGTTGCTCAAATTGAAAAGTGCAAAACTTACGAAAGTTAGATAATAACACTGGGGCATATGCTCAACAATTGGCAGCTCAAAATTACGTGCTGTACGAGAATATGAATTATTTTTGGTGACAGTAGCGAGTCTGTTTCAGGACAACAACTTCCCCAAATCTTACTTTCTTCCTATTAGAGGCTATTCTTGGCACAAAAATGAACGAAAAATTATAATAAGAGGTTATTACAGAGGTAACAACTCCAAGACTCAACAAAATAAAAATTACAAGAATTAAAAAAATGGGTTGTCTCACATAAGCGCTTTTCTTTAATGCCTTTTAGCTAGGCTTGATAGTTTTAATGATGCTCTCATGAAAATAGAAAATTAAGCAAAAGGAGCATCAAGAAGCAAATTCAAAACACATTTATGTCTAACCCACTTCCTATCCATAGGAATCTTGTACACAGATAAATTCACAAAGAACAAAGTGACAAGCATAGGAAGATAAAACAAGAGTAAATTTAAAACTTTCGGCATATAGAGATGTGTTTTAGTACCATGAAAACTTCTACAACCATATTTTCCTCTCTCATAATAATTTTCATTAGCATCATGAATAAACTCAACAATATAACTATCTCATAAAGCATGCTTTTCATGATCTACAAACACATAATTTTTATCAAGCTCAAAAATAGTGAGATTAAAACATTCAAGCCCACTTTTAACAATTTTATAACAAGATGATTGATCATTCTCAAGAGGTATGGAGCTCCAAGATAGAATCAAGACCCCTCCAATCTCATTTTCAATAATAGTACAATTAATATTATCAACCAATATAGGACCATCATCTAGAGCTTTATCATAAATATTTTCTAAGCAAAACTCTTTAGTATTTCGAAGTTAGGCACAAATAAAGGATTGTCATAAGATTTATCAAAATAGCATGGATTATCGAGAGATAATAGGAGCATAATTATTATCACAAGTTTTACTCGTAGTAAATATTTCAAGAGAATCCATAGGAACATAACATTCATCCAACTTTGGTAAGCATGTGAGGAATCAAATAGTGTAAGGGATAAAGAGTTACTGTCATTAGAAGGTAGGAATGTGTATCTAATCCATTCTTCCTCCTTTTGTTCATCACTATCCTCCTCTTTTTCATCTAATGAGCTTTCAGGTTCAACCATTTCTTCTTCCACTGGTTCCTGCAAATTTTGGATACATTCTTGTGCATGACTGGGTCTCTCTTTATTATCAATGATATAAAAATTATTGCTGAAATTTTCTATGCAGTAATCAAGGATAGAAGAGACCATTTCTTTAAGTTTATTACAATCAACACAGGTTTCATAATTTTTAGACAAATTGTTCTACTTCTTCAAATCGAAGATGAATATAGTTATTCCAATGATAGTTTATAATTAAAACTTCTTCTAAAGCCACATTGGAATTTAAGATGCTTGGTATCTTGTTCGGAGCAACGATTTATATCATGGTGTTTAAGCAAAATTTTAGAAATTTGATTCAACTTTTGTAACACGCCTCTCATAACCTTACCCTTATATGATTCTCTATACTTTATAAAATGTTCCATAGAGGTTTTAGCATGTTCTTCTACAACATAATTTTTTAGATTTTCGGTTTTTTCGGGTATATAAGAAAAATAAAACAAGACAAAAATAAACTAGAAAAAAGTAAACTAAACAAAACACAACTAAACATAAATAAACTAAGCACGAATAAATTAGACAAGACAAAATAAAATAAAATAAAAATAGAGAGACATGTAAAGTGTACTCCCCAGGTTAACTTATGAGTAGAGCTATGCCTCCCCGACAACGGCACCCGAGAAAATAGTCTTGATGACCCACAAGTATAGGGGATCACAACAGTCTTCGAGGAAAGTAAAACCCAAATTTATTGATTTGACACAAGCGGAGGTAAATAATACTTATAAGCTACGAACATCGGAGTTGTCAATTCAGGCGCACTGGAAAAGCACTAGTAACAGGGGTGATGTGAAAGCAACAGTAATATGAGATCAATGGCAGTAACACAACAGCTGTAGCAGTAACACAGAGGCGATGGCACCAGAAAGTATTCCAGTGCTTAGTTGACTATAGAGCAATAATGATGACAGAAGGACCGGGGTTCCCAGCTATCTACACTAGTGGTACCTCTCCAAATAACATGTGTTGGGTGGAAAAGTACATTTGGGCAATTGATAATTGTGAGGGCATTACAATGCATGCTATGATAAGATAAAGGTTCTTGTAGTATTTAATTGGGCATTACAACATAGTACATAGACCGTAATCCACCTTCGTCTATGACTAATAATCCACCTTCGAGTTATCATCCGAACCCCTTCCAGCATTAAGTTGCAAGCAACAGATTATCACATAAAGCAATGTGTGTAAAGTAAACAATAGAATTATCCTTAGACAAAACATTGTTGTTTTCTCCCTAGTAGCAATAGCACATCTACAATCTTAGAAGTTATTGTCACTCTTCCAGAAAACTAGAGGCATGAACCCACTATCGAGCATAAATACTCCCTCTTGGAGGTAGAAGCAACTACTTGATCAGGGTAACTACAAGTACCGAAGAGCATGCAAGATATTAAATAACAGTAGTATGATAATATGATGAACAATCTGATCACGATTCCACAATTTATTGGATCCCAACAAACACAACACCGATTACATCATATGGATCTCAATCATGTAAGGACTCTCATGAGATCATTGTATTGAAGTACATGGGAGAGAGAGTACCAACTAGCTAGAGCCGAGAACACCGTAGTCCGGGGGAGCTACTCACGAACCATAATGGAGTCGAGTGGAGGCCGTGGAGTCGATGGAGATGTCTCCGGGGGTTAATCCCCGTCCGGCGAGGGTGCCGGAATAGGAACTTCTAACCCCCGAAACTTGTCAGGACGATGGCGGCGGCGACATAACCTTTCGTGGATGGAGGTTGGATGTTTTAGGGTTTTTGCATCAAAGGCAATTTATAGGCGGAAGGGCAAGGTCGGTGGATGTGCGGGTGTCCCACACCATGCCATGGCGTGGGCCCACCCTTGGCCGCACCATGGGGTGGTGTGGCCGCCCTGTGGCGCCCCTCCGTCTCTCCTCTGGACTTCGTCTTTGTTACGAAAAAAATAAGATCTTCGGCTATTATTTCATCCAATTCTGAGAATATTTTCTGTATAACTTTTCTGAACTACAAAAACAGCAAAAACATGAACTAGCACTGTGACATCTTGTCAATAGGTTAGTTCTCGAAAATGCATAAAAGTGACACGAAGTGTAGACAAAACATATAGAAATTAGTGTAAAACAAGCACCGATCATCAAAAATTATAGATACGTTTGCAACGTATCACGCCACCTGCCCTCTTTTGGGCCTGAGGCCCATCCACGCCTCCTCCAAAGCTCCAGGGTGCTTCTCCCGATGAAAAGGTGACGCTCCAAAAATCCTAGGTCAATTATACTCCGTATAGGTCTCTAAAAGTGAAAAATACACAAAACAGGGTTTTCCTGTTCTGCAAAGTTATAAGCCAAATAAACGGGATCATTGGTAAATCCCCAAAAATCAATGTAAAACATGTTATTATCATCATATATGTTGCAAATATGTGGGAATTAAATATGATAAATGACAAAGTTCATGTATGCATTTACATGCATCAAGGGCCAATCCTGATATTATGCCGCGACCCATGTTTGGTAATAAAGTCCCTCGCCATGTTCTCCAACCATGTAGACACCTCCGTAAAGAGGTCTCGATTTTCCATACGGCTGAAGAGACGACCATGTAAGGAGCAAAGTCTTGCACCGGTAGATAACCTGCATAAGAGAATAATTTTTATCATCAAACACATAATCATTTCTTCATATCTATAGCGACCAAATAGGAGGAACTGCTCCCACCTAAGTAAGTACATTAAACCTATGATCCACCCCATTAAGTCAATTACCAAAAATATTGGCAATACTACGTGGCGGCTATAAAGTAGAACCTATTTGGATGATTTGCCATATAGATCTTGCAAGGTGGGATTAGAAGAATAAGTGTTTTAGTGTCCCATCATGATGACAAAAGGCACGAGTTTTTATTTTCCTGCTAGTTCCTCTTTGCAAGGGTATCTCTAGTAAGTATTGCTCCGTGTCGAAGATACCATGCGAAGACCTTTGTCTTCAGCGGTATCTTCATCTTCTAGATTTTCTTAGTTTTAACTACCAGCTCTAAAGTTTGAATCAACGCTCTATACATCAAACCCAAAGTGAATTGACCATTCTTTGTAAGTTTCCAATGGAACTCTTCTCCCTCTTATGACAATTGGACGAAAGCCAAATGTTGTAGCAATGCGTTCCAAGGTGTAAGTTGGGGCCCAACAAGTTCTCTTCTAAACGTCACACTCGGTGGGTTAGATTCCATCACGCAAGCTAAGGTATCCCCTTTGTGAAAAAAAGCTGGATATTGTTCCCGGAGAGTGGCATTACCTAACCATTTGTCCTCCTAGAACCTAATCTCAGATCCATCCTTAATGGAGAAAGAACCAAATGGGAAGAAGTGTTTTATTGTCGCCATAAGGCCGGCCGGAAGTGTGAATCCACAGGTATGCACAAAACCTGAGAGATCGCACGTGAGCCAACATACTTTCTTCTCAGTATTGTCTGCCAAACCCCATTTTCGGTTAGCAACTTAGACAACCATTTACCAGAAGAGCTATGTTCTTGACCTCAAGATCATGAACACAAGGCCCTTTTGGGCGGCAACAACACTCCACTTTGTAAGCCGATATTTCTTCTTCTAACTATCTCCTTGCCAAAAGAAACTTGATCAGAAATAGTCCAACCGATGCAAGACTCCTTTGGGTAACTGGATGAAGGATATCATATATAGTACCATATTTGTTAATATTGAGTTGATGAGTACCAATATTCCACTGAGAGATAGTAATTTGCTTTTCTAGCTACTAAGGCGCTTCTGAAGTCTTTCCCCCGCGATGTGCTTCCATTCACCAATAGTAAGCCTCCCAAAATGAGTCAGAAGTCCTAAGTAGCTAATTAGAAACTGACCAATACCATAGCCAAAGAGCTCAACATATAGGTTGACATCGTCTTAGGCCTCATCGAACCACATGAATTCACTCTTATGAAAGGTACTTTTCAACCCTGATAATTGCTTGAACACCGATAAAATTTAATTTAAGGTTTCTCGCTTTCTCAAGGTCATGTTCCATAAATAGAATCACATCATCGACATATTGTAGAATCGATAGTCCACCGTCAATAAGATGAGGGTCCACCCCTTCAATTTGCCTATCAGCCTTAGCACACTCTATAATTATAGCTAGCATATCAGTCACAATGTTAAATAACATGGGTGATAGTGGGTCGCTTTGCCTTAAACCATTTTTCGTCTGGAAATATTTACCAATGTCATCGTAGAATTCAATGGCAACACTTCCTCCAAAAACAAAGTTATAGATTAGAGCACGTCACTCAGTTGAAAATCCTTTCATCCCAAATGTCTGTTAAAGGAAAGACCATTTAACTTCATTATAAGATTTGTCAAAGTAAATCATTAGGACTACGACATTCATCTTTTTACAATGTAACTAACATTTCATGCAAGGTGACAACTCCATCTAGGATATATCTTCCTTTCATAAAACCCCAATTGAGTAGGACAAACCACATGATCACCCGCTGAATTAAGCCTAAGTTTAGCAGCGTTACTAAATATTTTCAAACAAACATTAAGGAGGCATATCACTTTGTATTGCTGAAGTCTTTCTGATTCATTACCCTTTGGTGGAAGAATAATTTCGCCAAAATTGATACTAAAGAGCTGCAACTATCCTCCATGGAGATTAGAGAGAAGACCCAACATGTATGTTTTGATAATATCCCAGAAGTTTGATAGAACCCGACAGGGAAAACATCTAGACCCGGAGCTTCGTTATCTTTCATCTGCAAAAACCACCTTCGTAGATTCCTCCTCAAAGTAAGGGGCAATAAGAAAAGCGTTTTCCGCCTCGGAAATTTGAGGAATGTCATCAATCCTGGATTCATCCATTGGTAGATTACTATCCACATGATCACCGAATAAACTTTATAATAACTAGTAACATACGACTTTAGATGCTCATGTACTTCGATCGTAGCCTTCTCCTATATAAGAGAGTGAATGAGTTTCTTCTTATGTCTTCCATTAGTGACGCTATGGAAGTATATCGTATTCGAATCTCCTTCCAGCAAGAACTGAACCTTAAATCGTTGGTACCATTTGAATTCCTCTTCACGAAGGTGTTCGGCCAATTTCGCATTTGATTCACTTTTTAGTTAAATTTCTTGTGTTGTTAGCGGTCTCACCTCCTCAATCGGCTCAATATCATCGATAATCAATGCATGGACATGACATATGAAATAGATCGGGCTTGTGGATGCGGGTGTCAGTGGAGTAGATCCAATGCATGGCCAAGACATGTGGTGAAGGAGCTAAGGTGTGGAGGAGGCCAACGGGGAAGTAGATCCGGTTCAATGGATGATGGTGGTGTTGGTGCAAATCGTGTGCATGGACATGAAAAACAGTCAAGGCTACACTATGGAGGAGGGGGCCGTGGTGGAGAGGGGGATTTTTGATATGTGAGAATATTCGGGGGAAAGCGGTGAATGGGTTGGACGGGCGCGGTGGTGAACCGAATCAGGTCGGTGGACTTGGGCGGCGGTGGAGCGGATCCGATGCGTGGACAAGAAAGGCGGTCAAGACTAGGCTATGGAGGAGGAGGCCGGCGGTAAACCAGATCCAGTACGGTGGAGGGGTAGATTTTGGTGTATGAGAACCGAGAAGATTTGTGGGGAAGCGGCAAATGGGGCGATATATGTGATATAATTCTATTTACCAAATAGCTCTCTAACGTTAGTGTATTGGTGTTTCCGGACCAGGGGTAAAAGAGTAATTTTGTGTTGCTCAAAAGTTGAGCGCGGGATATTTGAATGGATGCGTAGGATGCTTCGGTGCACTGCCAAAATTTTGAGTTTGAAGCTACTAGTTTATCGAGAACAAGATTCCTGTAACCTAGGTTTCACTCACGTGGAACTACTGACATATGGTTCCCACCTCACAGACTCAGATGCATGTGAACGTATCATTTCCAGCATAAATGATTTTTTTGGCCAATTCAACAAAACAATATTTAATTTAAACTACAAGTGTGTGATAGACTGCCAACAAAAATCTGCAAACATCATTTTAAGCTACCAAGTAGTCATTATATCGTAGGTCCACTTATATTTTTTTTTGAAAGATTCAACTTCTTGGTATAAATGCTCATGAGAACAAATTCAACCCTGTTTTAAAAACAATCGAAGAAAATGAAGAAAAAAAATGAAAAACATGTGCAAGGGATCTTTAAAGTGCACTAGTTTCTATTAACACCAATTAACTTGAAATTTGACACCTTATCAAAAACTTGCTTCACAATATGGCGTCATGTGGACTTCTTTTCTTCTCTAGGTACCTGGTAAACTAGTAACCCGTTAGCTCCACTTCTAGACCCTTCCAGACAACGAGGCACTGATGATGGCTGAATCATATATTTCCAAGAGGTTTGAGGGAATGTAAATATTCCTGTGAAATCTACATATAGTTGAAAGAAGTCCTTCAAGAAACTTTTATATAATCAAATCCTACAAATTAAACAATCTACATGATTATCTGCAAGGATTTATACTCCTCAGATTATTATGAACACCCTTTGAATGAAAGAAGGCCTTACTAGTTATTTCCCATTTCCCAATCCGCCTCAAAGAGAAAATCCATTCCTTACTAGCTTGCTGCAACTGTAAATGCTCTCAAATTATTTTGGAAGATGTTGAAGGAAAAAATCTATCCAAAAGGAGGAAAAGGTCTCTCCTCAGCTAGCTCACTGCCCAATTGCCCATCCCTATCCTTCTTTCTATCCAAACGTGAGAAAAGCACATCATTTGACACGAACATCTCATGGTATGTACACTTACATGATGTTCCATCCATCAGACTTTGGCTGTACATGCATGCATACTTTGGTCGGCCATTTTGCCCAAGCTCCATCTCAAATGCGCCCAAAAAGTTGATCTCTCCTCGTAAGAGCAAGCTAGGGGAAAGCAAGCATTTTTGTTGTGTCTCCTTTGTTTTTACATGGAGGTTAACCATTCCTTCTTTTATCGCTAACTACCAGGCAGATAAATTAATGTAACTTATGTTTGTAAGTTTGTCTCAACAAAAGTACTACTACATACCCAACTCCATCCAAGACCTTGTAGTGTCCTTTCTGTTTTCACTTTGTAGGGCATACATATACTAGCTTGGAATATGTGTCTAGCTTTAAATTGGGAAATGTTTAGGTTGAGCTGTATGCTTGCACAGAAAAGGGTACGTTGATATAGTAGAAACTTGACTGGAGCAGGAAAGATAGGTTGGAATTTTCCACATGCAGAAATGACATTAATGATATGAACTGTATGCAGGCATGACATCGACAAGAACATCCAGTCGTCATCCTTCATTGCTACGTAGCCATTACAGAATTACAAAGAAAATATTGATTTAGAAATTGTTGCCTACTACTTGGCTGCATAATTGCATTACTGTGGAGTACACGCAACAAGATAACCAACATATTATAAGATAAAAATCGTCTGGTACTAGTTGAAGATATGCTTAAGGAAGCAAAAGCTTGGACACGTACACAAACACGCGGTTTGCTCCATGAGTTAACGGTGTGATGATTGAGATAAGACATCACCTTACAAGTTACAAGCGATGGATCGATACTACTAACTAGCGATGTAGCGAGAGAAAAGAGCACTTCCACAACCCTAACAGTACTAAAAAAGACAACGACCACGACAACAACACATCAACACCCGCTCAGACAGGTAGACTGAGCATCTAACTATAACACTACTAGCAGTATAGTGTTTGCGCGCGCGCGCGTGTGGCACTGGCACCACGGCTTAACAGATCGATCAAGTGATAGGTTCGTCACCGCAGCGCCGGCGAGGACCTGGCGTTGGCGGCGCCGCAGACGATGTCGTGCTCGATCTCGGAGACGGCACCCTCGTCGTCGTCGTCGAAGCCGTCACCACCGGCGGCGCCGTTGCAGCCGAAGGCGCCGTGGCCGTGTCCAAAGGCCCGGGCGTGATCCTTGAGGGAGCGCTTGTGCTTGAACTCGGAGCCGCAGAGGCAGTACCAGAGCTTGCCGCAGTTCTTCTCATGGGTGCGCCAGTCACCCTTGACGGCGAAGGCCTTACCGCAGCGGCGGCAGAGGAAGGGCTTGAGGCCGTGCTTGCGCTTGTAGTGCGTCTGCAGGGTCCGGAAGTCCTTGAGCGGCTTGGCGCGCGGGTGGTCGATGTTGTTCCGGCACCCCGCCGCGCAGCAGTAGCACGGCAGCCGCAGCATCGCCGTCGGCTGGACACCACGCAGGGACTCCGGGCCCTTCCGGTACTGCGAACCGTGACCCCACATGTGCATCTGCAAATGTCATTTGGTTAGACTATCAGCTTAAATTTAATTTGGACAGAGCGACTACTATTTAAGCAGAACATAAAGTTTATCACGTGCAGATGATATCCTATGCTGAAGTTAAACATGTACTACTTCACATAATGCATTGTTTGGTGCTGCGGTAAGCAAATATATTGATATGCAAAGCCCTAGCTAGCCATTCTAATTCAATGCACTAACATGTGATGACTTATGATGGCTTGAGAGTATGTATATAGTTAAGTTTGGGATTGTAGCTTACACAGATGCATACATGCCTGTGTGAGTCGAGTTGTGACCTATTTTTTTTGTTGAGAGGACGAGTTGTGACTTCCTTCATGCAGCAGTGATAATCAGTTTGCAAGCAGAGAGAGAAAGCTGCATATATGTGTTATGGAAATGAGGGCTCTAGTGATCTAGCGATCTGAGTAGATAGCTAGCTCTTGTGCTTGTGTGTTTGTGTACGTTGGTGCTGTTCTTCTTTAAAGAGCGCACAGCCAGAGTACCGGCACTGTTGGTGGCTACATGAAGAACACTGCAGATCGCTTGATGTTCTTGGGAGGAGTGTGCATGCATCAGGACACACAGTCATTTTTGCAGCAGATCGAGCCCATAATATCACAATCTTATGCTTCCAAAACATGGGAAAGCCTGTCCTGAAACAACCTATGCATGCATGCAGGATGCAGCTAGGCAAATCTCATGAGCCATGAATCATGAGTAGTGGTCAGGGATTCAGGACTGGGGTGGGCTAGTACAAGGGCGAGTAGAAAGTAACCGATTGATTGATCAGTACTACTTCAGTAGGAGTACTACTAAGACAGAGAGATGTAACTAAACAAAGATAAAATCTTCCCTGGGATCTCCACTACACACCACTCAAATGCATCCTCAAAAGCCAAACACACAAGAGAGAAAAGCATAAAGATGCATGCATGGGTAGTCAGCCGCAGCTCCTGGCATGCCAGTCTAGTTCAATCAAACAAAAAGTCAGCCACTGTGCATGCATGATCATATCTTCTCAGCTCAAGTCTATTTCATGAACCATTCTTTCATGGCAGGCATCTTACAATCAACACATCATGAGCAATGATTAATGCAACAAATGTGGGCAAAAAACAGTATGTTGTCAAGATGTCAAGGAAGAACAATTCTGACCTGCATGTTGTTGTATCGGTTGAATGTCTTGAAGCAAACGGGGCAGGAGAACTGGGTGGGGCCGATGAGGATCTGCGACGGCGTGGGGATCCAGTACTGCCCTTTGTTCAGCCTCCCGATCGGCGCCGTCGACGAGAACCCTAGCGGCACCTCCTCGTGCCCGCCCCCCAGCTTGCAATCTTCTTCCTCTTCCTCCTCCTCTTCCGCCGCCCGGCCCGAGAGCACAGACAGGAGGTCAGTTTCGGCGGCCGGCAGGCCGATGCTCAGAGCGACGGCGGCGTCGTCTGTCGACGTGCACCAGGCGGCCTCCACGTCCATCGGGTCATCGCAGCAGGACGGCACGCAGTTGAGGTCGGCGAAGAGCGGAGCGCGCGCGGGGCCCGTCGTCGAGCCCGCCGCCATCTCAGGCTGCAGGTGGTAGCAGCACTCGTCATCGTCGGAATCGGAGTCGGCGGCGTCGTGGTGGTGGACAGCGCTATGACGGGAGGTGGGGGTGGGCGTGAGGGAGAGGAGGGGGAGCGCCTCCCGGAGCGGAGGGGATGGAGGCGCTGTGCTGTAATGATGAGTGGGCTGCGCATGCGCCGCCAGCTGCTGCTGGAAGAAGGAAGGGTACTGGTGATATGGAGCGGCGGCGGCGGCAACGGCGGGGTAGAGGGCGGCGTAAGGTGGGAAAGGAGGAGGAAGGTGAGGCGTGGGCAAGGTGGAAGTGTTGTAGTAGTAGTATGGGTTCTTGAGGAAGCTCGTGTAGGGATCTTCCATGGATGAATAGCTAGCTCGGCGTGGTTTCTTGCTCTGGCACTCGATCTCTTCCTAGTTTGCTTCTCTTCTTGGCTACTTGCTTGGGAGTGAGGTACTGAGGTGGGATGAGGTGAGGTGCCGTGGTTGGCAAGGGGTAGTTATAGTGAGAATGAGAAGTGTAGTAAGGAGGAGAGAGAGAGATACCAGCGTGCATATGGGGATAAAATTATGTGTAGAGGTATTGTTCTTCCGACGGTTGTATTCTGCTAGGGGGAATCCTAAGCTTACCAGTTGAGAGTTTGAGACTTGAGATATCATGGTCATGGGGGACATGATGCATGTAATGATAGTCGTATAGTAGTATTGTCCAGGTGAAGGGCAGGGCTTCCTTCCGGTCATAAATTCTCAGTTACCTTCATGAGCTCACAGATACTCCATGCTTTCAAACTACTCCTGCATAACTTGATAATAAAGCAGCCTACCAACTTAAACAAAAACTAAAACAGTCTACAAAATGACCGATTTATATATTTTATTTGGCTATGAAAATATGTACTAAAGTACATAAGTGTTGTTCGTTTTGAAACAATAAACAGTATAATGTTACTGTATGGAGTACTTTAGTTTGTATAAGAATTTTCTTATTGATATTTGTAGGATTCTACAAATACTATAATAGGGAAATATATGAGGGGATTGTGATGCCCATGCGAATGTTACATGATTTTTATTGCACCAAATTTGTGTCCTGCAACAAGAAAAACAAAGTGTCGTTTCCTGCACCAAAATCCACTCTCTACCATAGTGGGCACGGATCTCGAGAAATAAATGGATGGTGACGGAAACACCCACACTCATGCGTGGGTGTACAAAAGTATTTTCGGAGGTTTAAGTGGATATATTTTCTAATGAAATATAATGTAAGAGTATCCTTCGGAAAATAACGTAGAATTCGTACAAATTAGACAACCACACATATGAATCCATTAGTGCCCCCTCTCGGAAAGGACATTTTTTTCCATTAGTGCAATGGAAGTATGAGAGAAACTTCAGTAGTACCAAATATCCAACCTTGTGGGATTCGGGTGGGCATAATAATTGCAATTTTGTATTTTATATTCCTACGCATTTAAACGATGTGAGTCAATGATGCCCATGTTTATGCATAATGGGGCAAAAACACATAATTCTCTGAATAGGGTGGATGTCAGATGGGGCTAATCGGTCATGGCCGAGGTGGATTGGTGCGTGGATCAAAGTGTGGTGGTGTCCCTGTTGGCCACGTGTAGCCTGTGGATGAGCCGATGAGGCACATGGACGATGGTAGTGGAATGTAAATATAGCTGGTTGTCGGGTGAGAGGATAAGGAGTTGGATGGGGAGGAGAGCTGGTTTGGACATGCATTTTAGTTTACATTTTAAAATGCCATAAATTTCCAAAACATAATACATGACATTCTTGGTTGTCACACAAAGTTTTGTGGAACAAATATATTTGTTTTCTACACATACAAAAAAAAAAGTATGCAAAGCTATCCGAAAACACCAAAAATTTTCTTTTCTACATAGGACAAAATATTTCTATTTTGCAAAACTTTATGTGCGAACATATAATGTACACTAAGATATTTTTCACATATTGTTTAGAAATTTTGAAATACGTTTTCTTATTAGTGGGTGCATCTACTACTTTGAGCCAAAGTGGATTTGGGGTATTTACCTGTATATTTTTCTCGCTGCAGTGAAAGTGTAGGGCGTAGGCACGTAATGTGCATGGAGCGTGGACTTGTTCCGGCAGGGTCTCGGGCCCAAGACGGAAAATCAGCCCCGGCCGACTCACGGAGCTGCATAAACGAGAGCGAGCGTGCGTGCGCGCGCGCGAGATACTAGGAACCAGCCAAGAAACGGCCCGACGGACGGGACAAGGTATAGAGCCATGGACGCAAAATCAGAAGAGGAGCCAGGCATCATGAATCAATTGTTAATTACTGAGCTTTTACGTCCAGACATTACATGGTTGATTGGATTACGGGGTGCGATCTGCTCGGGACGGGAGGCGCATGCAGGCGCGGCGGGGTTTCCACCGGCACCATCCTCGGGACTCCCCGCCGCGGTCGGGTCTGGCTCCGGCCGTCGTCGCCTGCCGTGTTGCGCGACTCTCTCGCGGAAGAGATATCCCAATTCTGCTAGTACCACCTGCCTCGTAGTTCGCCGTGTGGTAATCCCATGCACGCCCGGCCCACTACGGCCGCCCGCTTTTCACACGGAGCTTTCCCCGGCCGTGGTTGGTGTTGTACTGTTGTGCATGCAGGCGGCAGCTTGTTCGGGAGGAGGGAAGACCTATGGGGTGCTGTTTTTAGGATCCTCGTCTGGTAGAGAACAAGGTCCACGCGTGGTCAAACCTTTTTGGTCTTTGTCTTTCGACATTTTCTTTTTCTTTCAAACTAAAACTCTGTCGGTCTAGTAAACAGAAGACATGCGACTAATCTGTGTGACCGTTGTAGCGCGCTAACGGAGCTAAGGGTATGTTTGATTAGCAGGATTTTTACAACATAGTACGTATAGGACAACTACCCGACCAGTTGAATCCTACATGATCTGAAACCTAAGTACATGATGATAACGTTTCAAGTAGCAATTGACTCACGGGAAAAACAAGGGATTTGCAATGTGAGATTTGAGTGGATGAAAAAATTCCTCTAAAACATATTGCAATCATCATATAGGAAAAATATCATGTGTAACAATTCCAATCCTGCGAGACAAACAAGGCACGTAGGAAAAATTCCAAAAGATTATATCCTACAATATTTTATATGGCATTCTTTTGAATCAAACGAGCCCTAAATATTTTTCTTCGGATTCTTTCTTTACGAAAGGAACGTCAAACCCCTTCTTTTACATCGATTAATGACTAATGCGTACTGTCAAAAGAAGAAGAGGAGGAAAAAGAAGAAAGGCTAATGTGAGCAACCAATCTTTCTGGAATTCCTTGTTTCTTTGTTAAATACATTTAAGTGTTTGTGCGACCCTTGAGCTAGCCCAGCGATTAGCTTTCGGTCCTCAAAATTCTTCCACAACACTTAGGGTTTGCGTGACGATGCAATACTATAGGTGCCATGGAAAGTACTCCCTACGTTCTGAAATATTGTACATCCTAGGCCTAAAATTTGTTGAATTAGTCTACATTACTGTGACATATAACCATGAGCAAAAACATAATATAAAAAGATGGTGTGAAATATCATAACACATAGAACACTTTCAATATCCCAGAAAAAACAAAGTGAACAATTCCATGGAGAAGTTTCTTCACCATCCACATACCAATATGATGATTTTGAACAATAAACTCCAACACAGTAAAAGACAACCTTCCCTAACACTCTAACTATTAGTTCTTACCCTTATTCGTCGACGCTTTACGACACCCACATATACTTTTTTGTCTCATTGATCTTACACTCTCGGCGATCATGTTCATTATTGCATGTCACGACCTGTGATTTGAGAATAAGAGCTTGGGGAATAAATGTTCTAAATTTTGTAACCGGTAACCTTTCTGTTGTTCAGGCGTTCATTAGTTTATTTGGTGTTTCTTGGATTTGTTACTTTGCTAAACCAAGCCTTGGTAAACGTTGGGAATATGTCCTAGAGGCAATCATGTATGATGTAATTTTCAATGTGTTCATAAATATAGTAAAGTCGTCCTTGTATGAACATCTTGTATGTATCATCGAATATGTGATTCAGTTGTGAATCTATGTATTCGTGTTGTTCATACTAGAATGACCTTAGTCGTCGAGGTTATGCTAGACACATGACTTAGACTAATTTGCAAGTCGGCATGTGACTTGATACCACTTGTCATGGGCCAATCGGACATACACGGGAACAACTAAAATGTTCTGCGAGTTAGAATGGCCCATATTGAGAAGCAACAAGGAAGTTGTCATTTGGTTGTCTCAATCAATGGAATCCTTAGACCAGAGGTGACCGGACGATCCAAGTTGTGGATTGGCCAACTTAGGTTCTATCTAACGCCGCTCCGTAACATGTCAGCCATAAAGGCAGAGTTTGGGGTGGATGAGAATCAAGCTACATGATGTGGATAACCAAGATGGAATTTTGCCCTTCCGACTCGAAAAGATATTCCTTGAGCCCTCTTGGATGATATGATTCGGAAGCATGGTGATGCACAACTCGGTTAAGTGTTCACTGAGGTAGCTGACTAAGAGCGAGTTAGTCGATGAATCACATATCATGGATCGAGAAGAGAGTTGAGCTATTAAAGGTATGCCAATAAATAGTCTATAGTTTGAGAAGGTATACCGGGAGGAAAAAGGGACTGGGATGAAAAGTCATATTGGAAATGTTTGTCGCCATGACTCCATGGTACTTGGAAGTCGGCATGCTCTGCTAGGAGCTTCTACCATATGGTCGATTGAGAGTCGGACTCCAATCGTGTCTAAGTCTGCACGAGTTTGTGGGGGTCACACACATAAAAGCACTAAGTGAGCCGAATTTGATCTGTCTAAGAAGTGAATCGGCTGGGTTGGACCTAAGCCGGATAGGGACCAGGTCAGCGAGTTGGACTCTTGGTGATCAGATTAGAGTTCCAGTAAGTGGGCCGAAAGTGTTGTGAAGCTCACACTTACTCCCTATATACAGTGGGGCGTCGGATGCCCAAATGGCACAGTTAGGCCTCTCCCATGTGTTGGGAACCCTAGCGCTTCCATTCATACTAGATGCAGTACCGGACCTAGCTAGAAATCCACCGTTGAAGCTCCTCCTCGTACGTGTGGATACAGGCAGAGATGTTGTATTTTTGCACTTCGATGATCATGGGATTGGATCAGATCGAGGACTGCACTGCATTGATGGGCTTCACCAATTTCTGCACATGCGCATCTAGTGGTCATCCCTATGACCTTCTACCTTGGCTAGATCTTCGGAATAGCGCATAGGGAAATAGTTTTTATTTATTTCTATGTGGCCCTACAGTAGTATCATAGCGATACCTTCGATTTTTAGGCCCGATCTAAGCATATGTGATTGATGGTCCCAAGCGCAGGAAATCAATTGTAGTATTTTTCAATAAGAAATATGGTCGAACCCACGAGGAGTTGAAGGTATTGGTTAGCAGAATCGATAAGAAAACAATAATAATAAACCAACAGTTTTGGTATTTTATGTGTATAGTTTTAATAAAAATAAAGTGCAGAAAGTAAATAGCAATTAAGTAAAAGCTCTCAATGAGGGAAAAACCCAATCCTCTATGCAGCAAGAGGATAAGCTTAAGTTTGTGTGCTTATATGAGATGAAAGTTTCCGAGGGCGGCATGGATTTACTAGCATCTGACTTCCACACAACATGGTAAATTTTTTTTCAAGTTTTATTCAGTTAGGGATGGAGCCTAAATTAGGTGCAACCATAGATATGAGTAAACACAACGGTTATGATGGGTCCTAGAGCCATTTTCATGAGCAAGTATAGAATCATTAAGACATAAATATCCCACCATAGAAATAAGATCATTGGTCCCGACATAAACCCCTCTAACGCAACTCATAGTATTGGAAAATAGTTTCTGCCAGTCCGCCCCTTCCAACACACATTCATTACATTAAAGTGCAGCCCTATGCGCCCATATAGGTGAAGTAATATGCAGTCGGTGTTCGCATAAAACCGTCATAGAACAACATAAACATAGAAAACTTGACCAAATACTCATTGCACATCATATAGAATCATAGTCAGATCATCGTATGCCCTCAAGAACGTGGGAAACTACTCACAAGTGTCAAACATGGTATGAACCAGAGGCATAATGATTACAACACAATCTAAATATATAATCTCCCCACCAAATAATGACGAAGTACCAATCATAAACATGTAATAGCACTAAAAACAATATGCGGGATTCAATTCAACACAACCTATGAGGGAATGACTTCGATCTCGTAGATGGAGATGGTGGTGATGATGGTGCTGGTGAAGATGTTTATGGAGATGCCTCCCCCAAAGCAAAGGTGGAGTGGTGATGTCGATGGCGTGGATTTTCCGTTCACCTGAGGCACCGGTGCGGCAGGATCTGCCCTCTCCTGGAGTAGGAGAGGACGCTCGCCTCCGTCGCCGCATCAATAAATTTCGGGAAAAATATGGCTTAGGTTTTTAGGCGAAACAGAGGCTCTGGTATAAAACGGGGCCCGAGACAATACCCGGGGTGCAAACGGGCCAGGGTGGCGTGCCCTACATGTCCTGGCGTGCCACCTTGTGCTGTTTAGCCCTCGTGGCTCCGCTCATGTGGTTCTTTCGCTCACGGTAATTCTTCGGGTGAAAAACTGATCAGGTATTTTTGTCTCAATTTTTAGATGTCCAGAAAGCCCTGAAACAAATAAAATACGAAAAAGAGGTTTTCTGCCTCCCAGGAATTAAATACCAATGAAGGGGACATTGTAGGAAAGTCGCAGAAATCAACTAAAAATGCATAAATTGTGGTGTATGATGGAAAATATCAATGAAAACTAAACATATGTGTGACAATAATGATGATGTAAAATGCACGTATCAACTCCCCAAGCTGAAACCTTTGATCGTCCCCGAGCAAATAAGCGAATATGTCATATCATGCATCAATGAGCTTATGGTTGATAAAATAAATACGAGCATTGCATCATCAACTTATGCATAATAAATTATAATGTAAGATCTCTGAACCAAAAATCATACAAACATGGACTTCATAAAATAGAAATTCTAGCAATTACCTCTTACCATTTGAACAAGACTAACCATTGCATGTTGGACACTAGAACAACGTTTCATGTGTGTCTATAAATATAGATCACTTCTATGCTTGGCTTTTTACCAGCTTTATTTCTCTTTTACTTTGACTTTATACTGAAGATAAACTCTCATAGAGCAACTAGTTAAAATAAGAGAAATTGTTAAATGACAAGAGGAGGATGAAGTTTGATGTTTACCAAACACTTTGCCATTTCTTGATGCGATCAGTTAATAGTCTTGCCCCCTAATAACAAGTATAAACATTATTCATGGATCTTTCAATCATGTCATATGCTCTACATCCACCATTGTCTTTGACTTTTCATGGCTAACCGAATCCTCTGTTGCCGACCTTTTCATTCACAAGCTTGTCCTAGCATATGTATTGATCCATGACAATTAGTTTACATGTTGATTACCAAGTAGCACAAGAGTATCTCATACCTCCTTGTCATCTCCTCTTACTACTATTTGTTCTTCAAGACCACATCTCCAACATAACTTCAAGGTATTTTGTTTTTCTTATAATACTTAGTATTTCTTGCATGGATCTTTCCTTTGTTGCAAACCATGCTTACAAAATTCTATGCTTGTCCAACATGTTCAAGTTAATTAAGTTCAAGATAAGATGTAATTGAAATTTCTAAATACGAGGAGCACATCTGCATGAGTGTTACCCATAAATCTCCACACAAAAGAACCATGGATGACACCATACTTCAAATTTCATTAAAAACCACTTGACCAAATATAGATGATAATGCTCTAAGAGCTTTCCAAACTATGAGAGACTTGATAACTACTAGATGAAAGCAAAAACCAAACTAAGATAAAGACTAAGAACGATATGATAAACTAAAAATCACAAAAGACTTGATATAACTCCACCAAGCTTAGGCCCCCTTTATTTGGGATTTGGATTTTGATATTCTGCTATCAATCCCAATTCCTGAGAATCAGTTGCGATTCTTGATTTCTGAGAATCAGTAGCTATCTATTTGTTTACCCTGCTGTGGGATCTGAGAATCAGAATCTATCTGTTTGTTTACTTTGCTATTTAGGAACCTTTACGAACTATAATTAATGTAAAATGTATGTTATGTCTTCATTTGTGCGTGTTCTAGTTATTGCTTCTGCCGGGGTTTCATCGAAATGACAAGTATGTATACAAATATTTTAGAAATTGAAACAAATAAAATACGAAAAAGAGGTTTTCTGCCTCCCAGGAATTAAATACCAATGAAGGGGACATTGTAGGAAAGTCGCAGAAATCAACTAAAAATGCATAAATTGTGGTGTATGATGGAAAATATCAATGAAAACTAAACATATGTGTGACAATAATGATGATGTAAAATGCACGTATCAACTCCCCAAGCTGAAACCTTTGATCGTCCCCGAGCAAATAAGCGAATATGTCATATCATGCATCAATGAGCTTATGGTTGATAAAATAAATACGAGCATTGCATCATCAACTTATGCATAATAAATTATAATGTAAGATCTCCGAACCAAAAATCATACAAACATGGACTTCATAAAATAGAAATTCTAGCAATTACCTCTTACCATTTGAACAAGACTAACCATTGCATGTTGGACACTAGAACAACGTTTCATGTGTGTCTATAAATATAGATCACTTCTATGCTTGGCTTTTTACCAGCTTTATTTCTCTTTTACTTTGACTTTATACTGAAGATAAACTCTCATAGAGCAACTAGTTAAAATAAGAGAAATTGTTAAATGACAAGAGGAGGATGAAGTTTGATGTTTACCAAACACTTTTCCATTTCTTGATGCGATCAGTTAATAGTCTTGCCCCCTAATAACAAGTATAAACATTATTCATGGATCTTTCAATCATGTCATATGCTCTACATCCACCATTGTCTTTGACTTTTCATGGCTAACCGAATCCTCTCGTTGCCTGACCTTTTCATTCACAAGCTTGTCCTAGCATATGTATTGATCCATGACAATTAGTTTACATGTTGATTACCAAGTAGCACAAGAGTATCTCATACCTCCTTGTCATCTCCTCTTACTACTATTTGTTCTTCAAGACCACATCTCCAACATAACTTCAAGGTATTTTGTTTTTCTTATAATACTTAGTATTTCTTGCATGGATCTTTCTTTTGTTGCAAACCATGCTTACAAAATTCTATGCTTGTCCAACATGTTCAAGTTAATTAAGTTCAAGATAAGATGTAATTGAAATTTCTAAATACGAGGAGCACATCTGCATGAGTGTTACCCATAAATCTCCACACAAAAGAACCATGGATGACACCATACTTCAAATTTCATTAAAAACCACTTGACCAAATATAGATGATAATGCTCTAAGAGCTTTCCAAACTATGAGAGACTTGATAACTACTAGATGAAAGCAAAAACCAAACTAAGATAAAGACTAAGAACGATATGATAAACTAAAAATCACAAAAGACTTGATATAACTCCACCAAGCTTAGGCCCCCTTTATTTGGGCTTTGGATTTTGATATTCTGCTATCAATCCCAATTCCTGAGAATCAGTTGCGATTCTTGATTTCTGAGAATCAGTAGCTATCTATTTGTTTACCTACTTGTGGGATCCGAGAATCGGAATCTATCTGTTTGTTTACTTTGCTATTTAGGAACCTTTACGAACTATAATTAATGTAAAATGTATGTTATGTCTTCATTTGTGCGTGTTCTAGTTATTGCTTCTGCCGGGGTTTCATCGAAATGACAAGTATGTATACAAATATTTTAGAAATTGAAACCATCATCCAAAATGCACGTTCAATTACCAACCATTATCCAAAACGTACATCAACCATCACCTGAAAGTAGTGCGTAAAACTAAACTCCAACTATAGCTGCCAATAATCCATCAACTATTCTCTCCCTGGTTACTTTCATGAGAGCGTCATCACCATGCACAATATTAGATACACGACCACTAGGTGGAGGTAGTAGATCCCCTGGCATGTAGTACATCACGATCACATCTATCAAACTCTTTATCTCTCAAGTGGATGTCCCTGATAAAATTATGACATGCCATACAATCAACAATGATCAAAGCTTGCTTATCACAGGGGTAAGATGGCATATTCAATAAAATACGTCACTTCATCTTTAACACACCAAATGCACGCTCAATGACATTGCGTAGCAATGAATGGACATGGTTAAAGATTTCTTTTTTACCATTGGGGGGGGTCACCATGGATAAATTCTGGCACATGGTATTTTGTCGACTTGTATGGAGCTAGATACCCCCTCACAATTTGGATAACCCGAATCAACAAGATAGTACCTACCTGAAAAACAACACATGTATTGTTATGTAATATGATATTGTATTATGGCAATGTAATAATACAATAAACAATTGTAATGTTACCTTTCGGCGGGTGTGGAAACATGGCTGCATACTTGACCATAGTATCCTTAAATATCCTTGTGTCATGTGCCGACCATGGCCATCCCACAACTACAGAGGTGAATCTCATATCAAAGTCGCACACTGCCATGATATTTTGTGTTGGATACCCATGCTAACCAACATGGTTCACTATCTCTTCAGCGGGAACAACCACAGGGATATATATGAGACCCATGAATTGCACCAATGTAATCATCAAAGTGAGGTGAAAATCTAGAATCTCGAAGCCTTTCATGCACATCTCTGAAGTCCGGATCTTTTGGCTTAATAGTATCTACAACCATCTTGTTCAAGCACTCTAGCACATGGTTGAATTTCATGTGTATTACCTCGGTTGATCGCTTGAATCGATTCTCCACTTGGTTAACAGATTGAGGACCACCAACTATCCACAAGAACATACCCAAGCACTCCTCTGAGCTCATGTTCCTTGTTGACGTCAAACCATAACTTTTCACAAGAGTCTCATGCAATCTACCAAAACATGGTTTGTACATCCTAAACGTGACATATCAATCTTTGTTTGTATTCAAATTTTCAGTAACCTATTGTTGATCGGTGATGATAGGAATTCTCCTATTCCTTTTGGTTAAGAACTTCTCACCATACATCACGACAACATGTGCATCTCGCATGTAGTACTCCCTCCTTTTCCTTTTTGCCGCAGCTACAACCATTTCAGAATTAACTCCATCCTCATCGCTCTCACTATGACTTGTGCTCATCTAAAACACGATATAAAGGCAAATAAAATGTCATGATACATAGCCACAAATTAAACATAAAAGCATATAAAATTTCATCATACATAGTCACAAATTTAACATAACAACATATAAAATGTCATCATACATAGTCACAAATTAAACATAACAACAAATAAAATGTCATCATACATAGCCACAAATTAAACAGAACAACAAATAAAATGTCATCATACATAGCCACACATAACAGCAAATAAAATGCCATGATACATAGCATAGATCATCTAATTCTTCCTATGGTCCTCATACATCCTCCTCAGCCAATTCATCTTGCCTTCATTTGTCCTAAATATACGAAAAAGGCACGGTTCTCCAACTTAGCAAACAACTTTGTTGCTATGTAATGATCATCACTTCCTTCTTCTGCTCCACAGATCACTACTTCTTCCATTATCTTCTCAATTTCAGTGACAATGATCATTTTGCTAGAAGCAACTGATGCATCTTCATTAATCATATGATCAACCATACGCTTTATTTCACGTTGCACACGATTTTTTTTTTGGGTTCTCAAGCTGTCCAGCGCCTCTTTTGCATGACTACTTGGAGTAACGTGTACTTCATCATCATCATCATATTCAAGATTATGAAGCTCTGCACCCTCATGTAACACTGTGCCAGATATTGTACCAGGCATGAATGAGCTTTCTCCAGTAACAAGGACATTCTCAAACATTCTGCTAGGAGCTTCTACCGTCTGGTCGATTGAGAGTCGGACTCCAATCGTGTCTAACTCTCCACAGTTTGTGGGGGTCACACACTTAAAAGCACTGAATGAGCCTAATTTGATCTGTCTAAGAAGTGAATCGGCTGGGTTCGACCTAAGCCGGATAGGGACCAGGTCAGCGAGTTAGACTCTTGGTGACCAGATTAGAGTTCCAGTAAGTGGGCCGAAAGTGTTGTGAAGCTCACACTTAATCCCTATATATAGTGGGGCGTCGGATGCCCAAATGGCACGGTTAGGCCTCTCCCATGTGTTGGGAACCCTAGCGCTTCCATTCATACTAGATGTAGTACCGGACCTAGCTAGCAATCCACCGTTGAAGCTCCTCCTCATACGTGTGGATACATGAAGAGATGTTGTATTTTTGCACTTCGAAGATCATGGGATTGGATCAGATCCAGGACTGCACTGCCTTGACGGGCTTCACCAATTTCTGCATGTGCGCATCTAGTGGTCATCCCTATGACCTTCTACCTTGGCTAGATCTTCGGAATATCGCGTAGGGAAATAGTTTTTATTTATTTCTATGTAGCCCTACAATAGTATCATAGCGATACCTTCGATTTTTAGGCCCGATCTAAGCATATGTGGTTGATGGTCCCAAGTGCAGGAAATCAATTGTAGTATTTTTCAATAAGAAATGTGGTCGAACCCACGAGGATATGAAGGTATTGGTTAGCAGAATCGATAAGAAAACAATAATAATAAACCAACATTTTTGGTATTTTATGTGTATAGTTTTAATAAAAATAAAGTGCAGAAAGTAATTAACAATTAAGTAAAAGCTCTCAATGAGAGAAAAGCCCAATCCTCTATGCAGAAAGAAGACAAGCTTAAGTTTGTGTGCTTATATGAGATGAAAGTTTCCGAGAGCTACATGGATTTACTAGCATCTAAGTTCTACACAACATGGTAAATATTTTTTCAAGTTTTATTCAGTTAGGGATGGAGCCTAAATTAGGTGCGACCATAGATATGAGCAAACACACCGGTTATGATTGGTCCTAGAGACATTTTCATGAGCAAGTATAGAATCATTAAGACATAAATGTCCCACCATAGAAATAAGATCATCGGTCCCCGACATAAACCCCACTAACGCAACTCATAGTATTGGAAAACAGTTTCTGCCAGTCCGCCCCTTCCAACACACATTCATTACATTAAAGTGCAGCCCTATGAACCCATATAGGTGAAGTAATATGCAGTCGTTGTTCGCATAAAACCGTCATAGAACAACATAAAGATAGAAAACTTGACCAAATACTCATTGCACATCATATAGAATCATAGCTAGATCATCGTATGCCCTCAAGAACGTGGGAAACTACTCACAAGTGTCAAACATGGTATGAACCAGATGCATAATGATTACAACACAATCTGAATGTATAATCTCCACACCAAATAATGACGAAGTACCAATCACAAACATGCAATAGCACTAAAAACAATATGCGGGGTTCAATTCAACACAACCTATGAGGGGGATGACGTCGATCTCGTAGATGGATATGGTGGTGATGATCGTGCTAGTGAAGATGTTTATGGAGATGCCTCCCCCCAAGCCAAGGTGGAGTGGTGATATCGATGGCGTGGATTTCCCCTTCACTCGAGGCACCGGTGCGGCGAGGATCCGCCCTCTCCCGGAGTAGGAGAGGACTCTCGCCTCCGTCGCCTGCATCAATAAATTTCGGGAAAATATGGCTTAGGTTTTTAGGCGAAACGGAGGCTCTGGTATAAAACGGGGTCCGAGACAATACCCGGGGTGAAAACAGGCCAGGGTGTCGCGCCCTACATGTCTGGGCGCGCCACCTTGTGCCGTTTAGCCCTCGTGGCTCCGCTCGTGTGCTTCTTTCGCTCACGGTCATTCTCCGGGTGAAAAACTGATCAGGTATTTTTACCTTGATTTTTAGATGTCCAGAAAGCCCTGAAACAAATAAAATACGAAAAAGGAGGTTTTCTGCCTCCCAAGAATTAAATACCAATGAAGGGGACATTGTAGGAAAGTCTCAGAAATCAACTAAAAATGCATAAATTGTGGTGTATGATGGCAAATATCAATGAAAACTAAAAATATATGTAGCAATAATGATGATGTAAAATTCACGTATTCAACTCCCCAAGCTTAAACCTTTGATCGTCCCCGAGAAAATAAGCGAATATATCATATTATGCATCAATGAGCTTATGGTTGATAAAAGAAATACGAGCATTGCATCATCAACTTATGCATATTAAATTGTAATGTATGATCTCTGAACAAAAAATCATACAAACATGGACTTCATAAAATAGAAACTCTAGCAATTACCTCTTACCATTTGAACAAGACTAACTATTGCATGTTGGACACTGGAACAATGTTTCATGTGTGTCTATAAATATAGATCACTTCTATGCTTGGCTTTTTACCAGTTTTATTTCTCTTCTACTTTGACTTTGTACTGAAGATAAACTCTCATAGAGCAACTAGTTACAAGAAGAGAAATTGTTAAATGACAAGATGAGGATGAAGTTTGATGTTTACCAAACACTTTGCCATTTCTTGATGGGATCAGTTAATAGTCTTGCCCCCTAATAACAAGTACAAATATTATTCATGGATCTTTCAATCATGTCATATGCTCTACATCCACCATTGTCTTTGACTTTCCATGGCTAACCGAATCCTCTGGTGCCGACCTTTTCATTCACAAGCTTGTCCGAGCATATGTATTGAAATATCAATGACAATTAGTTTACCTGTTGATTACCAAGTAGCACAAGAGTATCTCATACCTCCTTGTCATCTCGTCTTACTACTATTTGTTCTCCAAGACCACATCTCCAACATAACTTCAAGGTATTTTGTTTTCTTATGATACTTAGTATTTCTTGCATGGATCTTTCCTTTGTTGCAAACCATACTTACAAATTCTATGCTTGTCCAACATGTTCAAGATAAGATGTAGTTGAAATTCCTAAATACGAGGAGCACATCTGCATAAGTGTTACCCATAAATGTCCATACAAAAGAACCATGGATGACACCATAATTCAAATTTCATTAAAAACCACTTGACCAAATGTAGATGATAATGCTCTAAGAGCTTTCCAAACTATGAGAGACTTGGTAACTACTAGATGAAAGCAAAAAACCAAACTAAGATAAAGACTAAGAACGACATGATAAACTAAAAATCATAAAAGACTTGATATAACTCCACCAAGCTTAGGCCCCCTTTATTTGGGCTTTGGATTTTGAGATTCTGCTATCAATCCTCATTCACGAGAATCAGTTGTGATTCTTGATTTCTTAGAATCCGAAGTTGTCTGTTTGTTCACCCTGTTGTGGGATATGAGAATCAAAATATATCTGTTTGTTTACTTTGCTATTTAGGCAGCTTTACGAACCATAATTAATGTAAAATGTATGTTATGTCTTCATTTGTGCGTGTTCTAGTTATTGCTTCTGTCGGGGTTTCATCAAAATGACAAGTATGTATACAAATATTTTAGAAATTGAAACCATCATCCAAAATGCACGTTCAATTACCAATCATTATCGAAAACGTACATCAACCATCACCCGAAAGTAGTGCGTAAAACTAAACTCCATCTGTAGCTGCCAATAATCAATAAGCTATTCTCTCCCTGGTTACTTTCATGGGAGCGTCATCACCATGCACAATGTTAGATACACGACCAGTAGGTGGAGGTAGTAGATCCCCTGGCATGTAGTAATCATCTCGATCACATCTATCAAACTCTTTATCTCTCAAGTGGATGTCCCTGATAAAATTATGAAGTGTCATACAATCAACAATGATCAAAGCTTGCTTATCACAGGGGTAAGATGGCATATGCAATAAAATACGTCACTTCATCTTTAACACACCAAATGCATGCTCAATGACATTGCGTAGCAACTAATGGGCATGGTTAAAGATTTATTTTTACCGTTGGGGGGTCACCATGGATAAATTCTGGCAGATGGTATTTTGTCGACTTGTATGGAGCTAGATACCCCTCACAATTTGGATAACCCGAATCAACAAGATAGTACCTACCTGAAAAACAACACATGTATTGTTATGTAATATGGTATTGTATTATGGTAATGTAATAATACAATAAACAATTGTAATGTTACCTTTCGGCGGGTGTGGAAACATGGCTGCATACTTGACCAAAGTATCCTTAAATATCCTTGTGTCATGGGCCGACCATGGCCATCCCGCAACTACAGAGGTGAATCTCATATCAAAGTCGCACACTTGCCATGATATTCGTGTTGGATACCGATGCTAACCAACATGGTTCACTATCTTTTCAGCGGGAACAATCACAGGGATATATATGAGACCCATCAATTGCACCAATGTAATCATCAAAGTGAGGTGAAAATCTAGAATCTCGAAGCCTTTCATCCACGTCTCTGAAGTCCGGATCTTTTGGCTTAATAGTATCTACAACCATTTTGTTCAAGCACTCTAGCACATGGTTGAATTTCCTATGTATTAGCTCGGTTGATCGCTTGAATCGATTCTCCACTTGGCTAACAGATTGAGGACCACCAACTATCCACAAGAACATACCCAAGCACTCCTCTGAGCTCATGTTCCTTGTTTACGTCAAACCATAACTTTGCACAAAAGTCTCATGCAATCTATCAAAACACGACATGTACATCCTAAACATGACATATCAATCTTTGTTTGTATTCAAATTTTCAGTAACCTATTGTTGACCGGTCATGATAGGAATTCTCCTATTCCTTTTGGTTAAGAACTTCTCACCATACATCAGGGCAACATGTGCGACTCGCATGTAGTACTCCCTCCTTTTCCTTTTTGCCGCAATTCGCAACCATTTTGAATTAACTCCATCCTCATCGCGCTCACTATGACTTGTGCTCATCTAAAACACAATATAAAGGCAAATAAAATGTCATGATACATAGCCACAAATTAAACATAAAAGCATATAAAATATCATCATACATAGTCACAAATTTAACATAGCAACATATAAAATGTCATCATACATAGTCACAAATTAAACATAACAGGAAATAATATGGCATTATACATAGCCACAAATTAAACAGAACAACAAATAAAATATCATCATACATAGCCACACATAACAGCAAATAAAATGCCATGATACATAGCATAGATCATCTAATTCTTCCTATGGTCCTCATACATCGTCCTCAGCCAATTCATCTGGCCTTCATTTGTCCTAAATATACGAAAAGGCACGGTTCTCCAACTTAGCAAACAACTTTGTTGCTATGTAATGCTCATCACTTCCTTCTTCTGCTCCACATATCACTACTTCTTCCATTATCTTCTCAATTTTAGTGACAATGATCATTTTGCTAGAAGCAACTGGCGCATCTTCATTAATCATATGATCAACCATACGCTTCATTTCACGTTGCCCAAGATTTTTTTTTGGTTCTCAAGCTGTCCAACGCCTCTTTTGCACGACTACTTGGAGTAACGTGTACTTCTTCATCATCATCATCATCTTCAAGATTATCAAGCTCTGCACCCCCATGTAACACCGTGCCAGATACTGTACCAGGCATGAATGAGCTCTCTCCAGTAACAAGGACATTCTCAAACGTCCTGCTCATCTCATCCAAATGTTCAGGTCCATGTTTGCGAAATGCCAGAAACTCCTTGTTTTCCTGAAAACATAATAGTAGGTATATTGTTTTCTTGTAATAACACATTCTCAAAATTACTACAGTAGAGTAAAACTTACTTCTCCCATTTTCTTCCACCAATCATCATCAGCTATCACAGTGGCTGCTTCATCATTCCAACCTAAATATTTTGTCTTGTTCTTGAAGGGCATCCAATTGGTGTACTCCTTCTTCATACTATCCCATTTATTTTTGAATTGTTGTTTGTTATAATCTCTCCTTGTTTCTCTAAAAACAACCCTCAGCAAGGTTTTTGTAACCAACCGGACTTAGAAACTTCAGAGGGCTATTCCCCTTTTCTTTCTCAATCACACAAAGTTTGCAAAAAATAGCAGTAACTTCCGCATCCCAAATTGCTTTGTCTTTTGCCATCTATATAATGTATACGATTAAATTAAATTTACACAAACGGGAACTAGCACTGAACAACATAGCAGTAGTATTCATAGTTTCTAACAACACTCATATTACTTTCTAACAACACTCGTATTAGTTTCTAACAACATAGCAGTAGTATTCATCGAGCACTCATATTAGTTTCTAACGAGCGGCTGGAGCAAACAAGAGCACATACCTTCACAGGGACACGCCGGATGGACTAGGCACTGGAGCGGGGCATGGTGGAGCGCCGGAGTACAGCGGAAGCCGGCGGCCAGATGAGTGGGAGCCGGGGACCGGAGGAGCGGGTGGGAGACGCAGGTCGGTGGCCGGACGAGCGGGTGGGAGGAGCAGGAGGCGGCAGCCGGATGAGCGGGGCGACGTGCGGAAATCGTGAGGGGCAGAGGAGGGCCAGGAGGCGGCGGTCTGATGCGGGGGCGGGGGAGGGGGTTACACGTGAGGGGGGTAGGCAGAAAATGATTCGGCA
This sequence comes from Lolium rigidum, assembly GCF_022539505.1. NCBI lineage: Eukaryota > Viridiplantae > Streptophyta > Magnoliopsida > Poales > Poaceae > Lolium > Lolium rigidum. The sequence continues at coordinate 89,875,991 of NC_061508.1, forward strand.
AAAAAAAAAGCTCAGGAATCACCTATTTTCTCAATTCTCATCTTGTGGTACTCTGTGTGTACTTTTTAGAATCAATTCTGGACAATCTGGGTATTGTGGAGGGATGTTTGTTTCAGATTCTAATTCTACAGTAGCTAGAATCCAAGAATCAAGAATTTAAGCCCAAGCAAAGGGTACTTAGTTTGTTGGCATAGGGTCATCCTTACTAGCGCTTTCCTCCTCATAATGGGCGTCCAACTCCTTGAGCTTCCAAGGATAAGGTCTCCCATTGTAGAAAGATGTAGGAGGATCATTGAACTTGGTGGAGGCAGCTTCAGCGATCGTCATGAAACGATCTTCATACTCGCAGTTCTGATTTTCCACATCCCACATCGTGGCTTGGAACCTATCCAGCTTGTGTGAGGATATGGAAAATCTTCTCCTCCGTATCCTTGATCCTTTCCTCGTAGGCTTCCACCTTCTTCTTCATATTTATTTTCATAAAGTGATGAGTATCAAGACTACGCTCGATCACGGTGCCATATCTAAAGACAATATCCTCCAGAACTTGCAACCTCTCTTCCATGGTGCCCTCGGTCTTGGGAGCTTTCACCTCCTCCATGAGCAGCACCCCTCCTTGTAAGGTCAAGGTCTTCAAAGGCGCCACCATGGAGTTGAGGTAGTGGTTCACCACGCCTTTCTTACTAGAGCCTTCACCTTCCAGATTGGATACGGAGCTTGCCGTGGCTAAAAACTAAAAGAACAAGACCAGAAAAAAAAATCGCTCAAAAAGATTCGATGCAAGATTAGATCGGCGGAGGGAGGTATATATTGACGGTTTTTAGTTAAAAATGAAGAGTTTGATTCAAAACCGAGGCAAAAATGAAATTCGAGGAGCGAACAACCTTGGGTGGTGCGCCACCTGGGGTCTTTCCCCCCTCGTGACTGCGTTTCGCCCAAATCTTTTGCGAAACCTCCTTATTTTGCAAAAAGTAACTATCCTAAAATATGAAAATATTCTAAGATATCTACGTACATGATCTTGACTTTTATTGGTTTCTGGCATCTGGCAGAGGATAATTCTTGGCGATTATAGCTTCCAGAGTCTGGAGATGCAACTCTTCCACCATTCCTATGAACTTTTCTCCTACAATATAATGTTTAAGACGTTGTTCATTAACAACATGAGGTTTACCTTTATAGTCTGCATGAAGATGGATGGCTCTGGAGCAGTACACCTCCTGCACAACTAATGGACCCTGCCACCTCGATGCTAGTTTACCTGCCGAGAACTTGAAACAAGAGTTGAACAATAATACTTGGTCTCCTACGATGAACTCCTTCCTCTTTATCTTTTTTTCATGCCAAATTCTAACCTTTTCCTTAAACAATCTAGCATTTTCATAAGCTTCATTTCTCCATTCATCTAATAAGTTTATGTCTAGGATTCTCTTCTCACCCGTAGTTTTAAAATCAAAGTTTTAAAATGACATGCTTTTCCATAGACCATTCTATAAGGAGACATTCCCATAGGATTTTTAAAAGATGTTCTATAACCCATAAAGCCTCATTAATTTTAGTTGGCCAATCGGACCTAGCTTTATTGATCTGTCTTTTCCAATATAAGTTTTAATTCCCTATTACTCAATTCAAGTTGACCACTAGTTTGTGGGTAATCTGGAGATACTACTCTATGGTTACCACCATATTTAGCCAAAGTTTTTCTAAAAACTTGATGAATTAAGTGAGAACCACCATCAGTAACTAAAAATCTAGGTACTCCAAACGTGGGAAAGATGATGTCCTTCAACATCTTCATTGCAGTAGCATGGTCAACACTCTTTGTCGGAATTTCTTCCACCCACTTATTAACATAATCCACTGCAACCAAAATGTGAGTATATGCTTCGATTTGGAGGGAGGAAATGGTCCCATAAAGTCAAATCCCCACACATCAAATGGTTCAAGAGGCAGCGTATAATTCATAGGCATTTCATTTCTCTTACCAGTGTTTCCCACACGTTGACATTTATCACAAGCTTTAACATAAGTAGCACAATATTTAGACAAAGTAGGCCAATAAAAACCAGATTGCAATACCTTTGCAGTACGTGCGGTCTCCCGCATGGTGGCTCCATAAGGACTGTCATGATAGTCTTTTATAATGCGTTGCGGTTCAAACTCGGGTACACAACGTATAATAATACCACCCACACTCTTCTTATACGAGGAAAGGATCATCGCAGAAGTAATGTCTAAGATCATAAAACAATTTCTTTCTTTGTTGATAAGTAAAGTGAGGTGGTATAACTTTTCCAACAATAAAATTAGCATAATCATAGAACCATGGGGAAGCTACTCTTTCACTAGACACATTAATATTTCCAAGTTGTTCATTAGCAAAACTATCATTGATAGGAGTTGGATCATACTCAATGTTTTCCATTCTAGACAAATGATCGGCTACATGATCATTCTCACCTTTCTATCAACAATATGTAAAACAAATTCTTGCAGTAATAAAACCCATCTAATAAGTCTAGGCTTAGAATCTTTCTTATTCATAAGATATTTAATAGCAGAATGATCAGAGTGCACAATAACTTGAGAATCTACTATGTAAGGTCTAAACTTATCACAAGCAAAGATCACAGCTAGAAATTCTTTTTCAATAGTAGCATAATTTCTTTGGAGGCCATAAAGAGTCTTACTAGCATAATATATAACATTAAGTTTCATATAAACTCTTTGCACCAACACAACACCTAACGCATAGTCACTTGGATCACACATAATCTCAAAAGGTAGATTCCAATCAGGTGGTTGAATTATAGGAGCACTAATTAAAGCATTCTTTAAAACATTGAAAGACTCGACACAATCATCATCTAAAAGAAAATGGAACATCCTTTTACAAAAGATTAGTGAGGGTCTTTAATATTTTAGAAAAGTCCTTAATGAATCTTATATAAAATCTAGCATGCCCAAGGAAACTTCTTATACCATTAATATCCCGCGGATATGGTAGGTTCTCTATGGCTTCTATCTTCGCGCGGTCCACTTCAATGCCTCTTCCGGAAACTCGATGACCAAGGACTACACCTTCCGTAACCATAAAATAAAATTCTCCCAATTAAGGACTAGGTGTTGGTCGTCACGCTATCACTGCAGAATGTTGTTAAGATTGAATATGCTATTATCGAAAGAGGTACCATACACAGAAAAATTATCCCTAAATACTTCCATAATATTTTCAATATAATCAGCAAATATAGCATTCATGCATGTTTGAAAAGCAACGGGAGCATTACATAAACCAAATGGAATTCTTCTATAAGAAAAAGTACCAAAGGGACAAGTAAAAGTAGTCTTTTTCTTGATCATTTTGTGCACATGAATTTGAGAAAAACAAGAATAACCATCAAGATAGCAAAAATGTGAATGCTAAGATAATCTTTCTAGCATTTGATCAATAAAAGGCAAAGGATAATGTTCTTTACGAGTACCTTTATTTAATTTTCTAAAATCAATGCACATTCTATAACCGGTAACAGTATACTGAGCAACAAGTTCATTTTCATCATTTGGAACCTTTCTTAGGTACACAATGAACAAGACTTACCCATTTACTATCAGCTATACGATAAATAATACCAGCCTCAGTGAGTTTAATTACCTCTTTTCTTACCACTTCTTTCATTTTTGGATGGAGACGGCATTGATATCAACAACGGGCTTTCCATCTTCTTCCAAATTAATATTATGCATGCATAAAGCAAAACCTATACCTTTAAGATCATCATGAGATTAACCAATATCCATCCTATGAGCACGCAATACTTCAAGTATTTTTTTATTCATCTCCTGAAAGAGTAGCACTAATAATAACATGATATATATTTTTCTCATCAAGAAATGCATATTTCATGTCTTCACGCAGAGGTTTTAGTTCAAAGCTAGGATCCTATTTAGGCGGTGGTAAAACTCCTACATTATCAGGTGGAACATGCAATTGCAATTGTGGTGGTTGTTGAGATAATATTTTTTCAAGTGCTTCTCTTTCTTCATTATCAAATGGCTCCTCTTGGTTAAGTACATATCATTCCATCGTGTCCGATGAAGCGACTGCCACAGAAGCAAGAGTTCCACTATATCTTTTTAATTTTTTTCTTTTTCTAAATGCTTATCAGTAAACTTTGAAAATTTTAATTCTAACCTTTCTACAACACATTTAATAAACACTTTCGGTTTTGGTAAACTAATTTCAGCACCAATAGTATGTAAGAAAGATCTACCAAATATAATAGGACAAAATGCATCTTGGGAGCAACCAAGTACTAAAATCAGCAGGGTACTTAATCTTTCCAACTAATACTTCAACATCTTTTAACCATACCAAGAGGACAAATATACTCTTTATTAGCAAGTTGAATAGTTATACCTATTTTTCCATGTGTATGTGATCAATGTCAGGCTTGATTTCAAGAAAATATCATATCACACTTATACTTGCTCCAATATCACATAGAGCATGATAGCATGAAGTTACAATAGCACAAGATATAATAGATTTATCAACTTTAGTAGTATTACCTTGAATTACTGTAAGGGTATATTTCCCCTATGTGTGGTTTTGGTAATTAATGACAACCCCTATGTACTAATGTTTTCATTGAGTTTATATGAAGGAATATTCCATAGGAACTACTTGTAGTTCATGTGTTGGATTCAAGTATGGATGCCATGAAGATAAATATATACCTTGAGTATTGGCATCAAGATCATCGATTTGAAGATATATATGTGATATGATCAAGAAGAAGAAATGAAGATGGAGTCCTTATGTGGAACTCAATATTAGCCATGCTCTAGCTTATTGATAAGCAATGAATGATCAAGATCTTGAGTGCTTGATTCCAAGTGAAGAATTCAAGATATGGTTGACTAAGATTTAGAGCATGAAAGCAAATGAAGAATTCTTTATACACCTCAAGATAGTATGATAGAGAATGAGAAGATACAAGGTTGACCAATACAAAGAGTGAAGAATAGATTCAAGATTGGTCAACACATGAAGCATGAAGAATGTGCCACATGAAGTCATGTGGTATGGTAAGCCTTGTCAATTATGCTTTATGAACTAACCCATCATATATGTGCCCTTGTGTTGTCTATGTGGGTTAGGTATCTTTCCATGGGAATGCATCAAAAGTGAGATCTCATATAGCCCATGAGAGGATGACGACAAGTGGTGATCGTTATAAAGGTTGAGTTGGGCAAGTTCAAGTTGAGCATCTCGAGAGGATCATATGCTTGAAGCTTGCCGTTCATTTGATGATAATGGACATGTGAATATGTACATCAATGGAGCTTTCCCATCATAGTGTATGGGGGAGCATTTGTGAGTCTTCACGAAGTAACGATGATCAAGTAAGGCATTCGGCTTGAGTGGAGCTTGAAGAGCTATCATCAAGATCAAGCGGGATGCGCAAGGCAAAGGTATGGCCTTGCTAGGTATTTATTTTACCGGTCTCAAGGTGGTTCTTGGGAGACCGGATTATAGGATAGATAGCCGTACTATCAAGAGGGGCTTTCGGTTGGGTAACTTGATCGCATCGTCTTAGGGAGCTCAATCCTTTGCATAATTTGCATATCCCTATTACTTGTTAGTGTTTCTATGTGAGAGGTTCTTGAGCTTGTTGCTAGCTTTACAACAAGCCCAAGTTCATCGAAAACGGAATCCACATGCAACTTCTATTGCGTTTTCGAGTTTGGACGTCTTCACCGTGTCTTGACTGTGGGAGACTCCCTCTCTAAAAACATCTAAAAGTATCCTGTGAGGAGTCTCCATATTTCCATTTTTTGTTGGGGTTCTATTCATCATTATCTTTCTAACAAAATTGGTTTCATGTCAATCGGGGTCCGGACATAAAAGTTATCACAGTTTTTGTATAACATGTTTTCCTGTCGCCGGCTTCTCGCCCGGCGTGACCGGCCGTCCCACCGGATGGCCCGGTTCAAACTGGCCCCTGGACTGGTGCCAACCGGGCACTATCCAGTAAGTCTTCCAGCTTCGCCCGGTGCTGGTCCGGCCTGTGGTCCGGCTTGGACCGGCCGGGTACGGCCAGTGGCCCGGCCCCATGCCCAGTTGACCGGCCTCCTCGACGGTTGACTCAGCCCAACTTTTCCCCAACGGTTATATTTTCTCTTGGGCTATAAATAGCCCTTCTTCCACCTTGGGCTGCATAGGTTCTTCCACTCTCTCTCCTCCATTGTTGACTTTGAAGAACTTGCCCCTTCTCTTGATTCCCCCCATGATTCTTGCTCATTCTTGAGGGATCTAAGAGAGGAGATCTAGATCTACAATCCCCTTCAATCCTTCTCTCCTCTAAGTGAGAGAACCCTTTGGATCTAGATCTTGGAGTCATTTGTTGATTTCCTCTTTGTTCTTCCTCTCTAAATCTCATCCTAGCATTTGTTGCTTTGGTGGGATTTGAGTGTGAAGGATTTGAACACCTCTAGTGTTCTTGCTTTGCATCATTGCATTGTGTTGAGCTCTCCACCACGATTAGTTCAAGTGAGAGATCGTGAGCTTGTTACTCTTGGAGGGAGACCTCCTAGTTGGCTTGGCGGTTGGTGCTCCGGTGATCTCTTCAAGGAAGATTGTGAAGAGGCCCGGGCTTCTCCTTCGTGGAGCTTGTGAAGTGGTCGTGGAGCTTGCCATCTCCTGGAGTGGAGGAAAAGCTAACCATAAGGAAAGGGCCATTATCCTTCGTGGGTTTGGCTCGGAGAATAGGGTTATTTCTATACCCGAGCTTACTTTCCTTGTGATAGCCATCGTGCTTGAAGTACATATATCTTGCTATCACTTGTGCTACATATATCTTGTGCCCGTCTTGCTTAGCTCTAATTGTTATTGTTACACTTAGGTGAGCCTAGCATATTTAGGGTTTGTGCTTGTAGAATAAACATGATTTTAATGCCGCATTCTTACAAGACAAATCCATAAGAGTTTTTAAACGCCTATTCACCCCCCTCTATGCGACATCTCGTCCTTTCAATTACCTTAGTGGAATCTTCGCATAAATAAACATCACAAGGAGTTTATATATTTAATTATTTAATGGCCAAAATTTGGTGCTTCATGTCAATTTGTTCATATGGTTCATGACATCTTCTAGCACTATTATTTGCAACAGTGGTGAGTAAATTTTCCTCCACTCTATTTGGATATGGAGGATATTCCACATATTCTTTTATGATGACAGAGGATGCTTGCTGAACATGTTTCTCAACTTTAGCAATATATGAAGAAGTCTTAAGAGGTCCAGTATAAACTTTGAATCCCTTCTTAGGAACATTCAAATGGTTAGAAAAAGATTTAGAAACTTCTACTAATATATGAGGATCAAGACCAAACATGTTCTTTAATTCTTCAAACAATATAGTAGTAGATAAGTTCTCTACACATGCATATTCATATTCAAAACAAGGTTGGTTACCTTTATCAAGATCCCATGCAGAAGTATTATTAGAAATAGTATCCTATAAATCCCTTGCTTCTTGTTGAGTTGTATTAGTCAAGCTCCCTTCAAATGAATTATCCGGAAAGTCCCGATGATGCTGGGGCAGCCTCACATAGAAATTTATTAATATAACACAATCAGGGATTCTTACGGATGAGATCATTAAGCCTCCCCCAAGCTTGAGCAATACTTTCTCCAACATGAGGCAAAAAATTATAAATATGACATCGATCATCATAAGCTTCTTTAGGAGTATAATATTTGAGATAGAAGTCTTTACTCGGACATTCCTGAATAAGGACGACATTTAGTATCCGGAGATCTAAAACATATGCGAGCATTACCGCGAGCTAGATATAATAATTTCCTCTTCACATCATCATAAGGAATACCAACCAATTTAAATAAAGAGCATGTATCTTCAATAGCATGTAAATGTCCCATAGCAATTTGACTTTTATCCCCTACAAAAGTTAGTTTCATAGCTTTTTTGGCAATACCAATAGGAAGTTGATACACCACCTTAGGTTCAGGTGGTTTCTCTTCATTCTCTTTAACAGATAAAACATATTCATATAAAGCCAAGTGCATCTGTTCACGGCTAGACATACCCATGATGAGATAAATAGTAAATAGCAAAAACAATAAAAGCTTCCTCACCAAACCACTTACCAATAGCGCTACGCTCCCTAGCAACGGCGCCATAAATGTGTCTTGATGGCTCCCAAGTGCAGGAGATCAATTATAGCAATTTTCAATAAGAAAGGTTGTCGAACCCACGAGGTGCTGAAGGTATTGGTTAGCGGATTTGACAAGCAAATAATAATAATAAAGCAATAGTTTTGATGTTTTGAGTGTATACTTTGCAATAAAATAAAATCCTGAAAGTAAATTACAATATGTAAATGCTCTCAATGAAAGAAAGCCCAATCCTCTATACAACAAGAGGACAATTTCAAGTGTGCGTGTGTGCATATATGAGACAAATGTTCCCGAGGGCGGCATGGATTTACTAGTATCAGAGTTCTACACAGCATGGTAAATATTTTGTCAAGTTTCATTCAATTAGGGGCGGAGCCTAAATTAGGTGCAACCATAGATATGAGAAAATGAACCCCTTATGATGGGTCCTAGAGCCATTTTCATGTGCAAGTATAGGAATCATTAAGATATAAATGTCCCACCATAGAATTAAGATCTTTGGCCCCCGACGTAAACCCCTCTAATGAAACTCATAGTACTGGAAAATAGTTTTTGTCATTCCGTACCTTCCAACATACATTCATTACACTAAATGGTAGCCCTATGAGCCCATATAGGTGTAGTAATATGCAGTCAACATTCGCATAAAACTATTATAAAGCAACATAAATGATAAAAACTTGACCAAATACTCATTGCACATCATATAGAATCATAGGTAAATCATCCTATGCCCTCAGGAACGTGGAGAACCACTCAGAAGTGTCAAACATGATATGATCCTGAGGCATAACGGTTACAACATAATCTGAATATATAATCTCTCCACCAAATAAAGATAAAGTACCAATCACAAACATGCAACTAGCCTCAAAATGATATTCGGGGTTCAATTCAACATAAAGTATGAGGGGGATGAAGTCGATCTCATAGATGGAGATGGTGGTGATGATGATATCGTCGATTTCCCCTTCACCGGAGGCACCGGTGCAACATGATCTGCCCTCTGCCAGAGTAGGAAGGGGACTTCCGCATCCGCCGCCGCCTCAATAAATCTCGGGAAAAGTTGGTTAAATGGGGACCCGAGATGATGATGCGATGCCAAAGTGCGACAGGGTGGTGCGCCCAGCTAGGTAGGGCGCACCAACTGTCATCTTTTATCCCTCGTGGCCCCTCTCGCGTGATTCTTTAGCCCATGGTGCTTCTTCGGTGAAAAATTGATCAGGTAGATTTAACTGGATTTTTAGGTGTCCGAAGGTCCACGAAACAATAAAAAACGAAAAAAGAGGTTTTACTCGCTCCCAGGAATTAAATACCAATGAAGGGGACTTTGTAGGAAAGTCTCAGAAATCAATTTAAAATGCATAAGTAAAGGTGTATGATTTCATATATCAATGAAAACTAAACATATATCCAACAATATTGATGATGTAAAATGCACGTATCACCTGCGTGTGGAGCTCTCTATGTAATTTTATTACTAGCTAGTGTGGCTTTTGGAGAAGTCGGATGGCATAAAATTCGGCAACTAGTGACATGGAGTAAGGCGGCATGTGTGGTAAGAGTTGCACATGATGACTTACGTGTTCGTGGAGATGGAGATCTCCAGGAAGAGAGCCATACCATTTAACATGTTAATATGGTTATTTGTGATATTGCTATGTCTATGTTTTTAGCTCTATTAGATAGTACGGGGAAAGTAATCCCTCAAAGAAGGTCTAGTTGGTCGCCTTGCCAATGCTGCACCACCACAAGTGGGAGATTCTTGGCAGTGGGCTCATAAAATTGATTTGCTACCAATTCTTTCTGACTATGTGGGTTCGAGTTGAACTCTTACAACATAAG
>NC_061508.1:89886142-89974829 GCF_022539505.1 Lolium rigidum
TAAGCTAGACAAGGCTATCACAACATTTGTGGGACTCGGGCGAAGTCATCCGGAGTCTGGGCATGTGATGCCACCCCGCCGACTTATGAGATGTCACCGACAAGGAGTTTGAAGGGGGTTGTGTATGTATTTCAAGAATATACATCTACACGAACACCCAAGATCAATACTATGTAGTTGCGGCAACATGATTCGGTCGATATCAACTCACTAATTAAAGCGGAAGAGCTCGATGAAGATGATTAGGGCGATCCCCACAGCTAGGAGATACCTCCCAACCACGAGGATATTGATGTCTACGCACGCTTCTATTCCTGTAGACAGTGTTGGGCCTCCAAGTGCAGAAGTTTGTAGAACAACAGCAAGTTTCCCTTAAGTGGATCACCCAAGGTTTATCGAACTCAGAAAGGTAGAGGTCAAAGATATCCCTCTCAAGCAACCCTGCAATTAAGATACAAGAAGTCTCTTGTTTCCCCAACACACCCAATACACTTGTCAGATGCATAGGTGTACTAGTTCGGCGAAGAGATAGTAAAATGCAAGTGATCTGGCTATCTGGTGGTTTTTATGAAAATATAAACAATATCCACAGTTGGGAATCATTTGTATGAATTCCCTATGGATGCTTTTGATGAAAACTGGGTTGATCTGATGGTTTAATACACCAAATGGTGCTAGGGTAATTAGTTGGCCACTATTCTAGTTGTTCTAGTGTCTTGGATGGCTAGTACTAGATATACCTATGCATATCCGGTGACTAGATCTCTAGTTCTTGGTCTGGCCTCTTCTTTCCTAGCATCACTTGGTAAATACCAAGTGATGATATACCCTGTGGAGTATCTGCTCCACACCAAGTGTGTGTGTATGAGCATGGTTATGATGGATTTGATCATGAGATCAATCCAGGTTTAACTTATACCTTGTTCCAGCTCCTAGATAGATATTTTGTGTTGGTGCAGTGCTTCTGGATTGTTGATTTGATCAACAACCCTTCACCTCCTAGCTCCTGGATGATCTTGCCTTAGATCAACATGATCTATGGATGGTTTGGTTTGGTTTTGGGGTTGATTCTCCGGTTGATCTATGGAAATGCTCTACTGGTGTGTTCTAGAGCCGTTCTTCTTGTTCTTCTTGCTATGTTGATGGATCCAACCCTATCTCTAACCACTGTGCTATTTATAGCACAAGGAGCTGCTCTCCTTGGTCAACATCACTTGTGTGTGTGTGTGTGTTGTGCTGTCCAGCCCTTCTCCCCTTGCTCATGATGGAGAAAAGCTGATGGGCTCACTTTGGCTTTGGTTGGGACTTGATCCCCCTGCCAGGGCTTATCACATGTATTTCTGTTTCTTTTTTTACTGCCAAGTTTCAATGACACTTGTTACTGGACAATTCCTTCTATTTGTTGTTCTTATACAGGTTGCAAGTTATACCAGTATTTGGAGAAGATCAAATGATGATTGATGAAGACTTTAGCATAGAAATAATTCCATTGATGTAATCTTCATTTTCTTTCTTATTTTTGTTTCATATATTCATTTATTGTAATATAAAGAATTCTGTAATGACAATGTAATGTGTGTGTGCAATCAATAAAGCTCAAAGTTTTGTTTATGAGCTTTTGTATATATTTGATATTCACTTATGAGTTATTTGTGTAAATGTAATATGCTTTTGAATTATGAATTCATAATTCAATTTTTATATTGATTACTTTATACTTCTTTTGTTTTAAATTCAACTTTGAAATGCCAAGTCAAACATTCTCCCAAAACCCTAAGTTTCAAAAGAGATCATGTCGAAATTCAAAACACTCACATTGCTCTAACCCTAATAGCAACGAGAGAGAAATCTCGATCTCTCTTAGGTTTTATGCAATAAGGCGCGAAAATTTCCCCCATTTTGCGATGAAATGCACATCCCATTTCTAAATCTACCCTTCGTTGGTCCTATGTTCTAGGATATTACAGTGGTATATGTACAAACGCCACCATTATCTATCATACTGGTGGTGTTGCCCCGCAACTCCACTATTATCTATCGTACTAGTGGCGTTGGGCGAAATGCCACCAGCTGTAACTATGACGTCATGTTGGTGGCTTGCCAAATCAATGCCATCAATTACAAAAATGCAATGCCACTACTAGGCTATTCTGTACTAGTGATATTTTCTGGATTTTTCCACAAAACCAAATACACCTTATATATCTAGGAAAGGAGGGAGGACGGGCTCATGCTTCAGGGCAATGAAAGACGGCCGTGTTTTTTGTAATCTAGGGCACATACACAATCTATCACAGTGTATTCGTGCCTCGATTCTTTTTTGGAGATTCCTAGTTTGCATGTATAAGGCAAGGCAACACATCACAGATGCAACACTATGGCAGCACGTACACCTTCTGTGTGAGGGCAACTGTGATTACCTAAGCCTTTGCACTGCTGCATGCTTAGGAAAACTACTGCATGCATGCAATATGCCGTCCGCTTGCATGGTTGATGACATGCATTATTACCGGTACGAAGTACTCTCCAATGGTGCCCCTTCAGGGCATGCATCTGCATGCATATTCAAATTAAACTGAAACCAGATATACACAGACACACATGGATGCATACCTCACATATGCAGCTGCGCAGGATACAAATGCTCTCCAGTGTAGCTTTTGGTTTGACGTGTCTCTCCGATCTCTCTCCCTCAGTCCCTCGACATGATCATAACTTGGCTTTCAGTGTCGACGCGATGTGCATTCACTCACTCACTCATGGAGACATATAAACCTGAACCTGAAGAAAGAAACACAAGGAAGCTAGGAATTGTTCATGAAACAGATGCATCTTTCAGTAGTTGGCTAGCAAGATAGCAAGCCACATTGAAGGCGGGCACTGTGCGTGTACATGCGGTGTCCATTTCTGCACAGACGAAGGCGTCGCGAGTGCCGGCGTTCAGACTAATTAAGCAGCTAGCGAGGCGAGCTGTGCACTTGTACAGTAGAACGGTGGCGCTCGGCCTTGACAACCAACTGCCTACTGTTTCAATTCATTAGCCAGTCGGGGCGGTGCTACTGTTGCTGTACAAATCGGAGTAATAATCAACTCGCAGAAGCAAGCACAGATCCTACTAATACGCCGCCGCTGACTGCATGCGTACGTGCCAGTCCTAGCTTGCAACTTTGTAGTCATCGGCGCCAGGAGGGCGTCATGTATAGGCTTTGCTAAAAACCCAAATGATCGACATCAGATTTCGGTGAAGTTAAGGTACTTTCTTCGTTTCATAATTTTTGTCGTGATTTTAGTTCAAATAAACTAAAATCACGACCAGAATCAATGGAGGCGTCATGTATATAGCATTATGTATGTCCAAGCAGTTTGGAGGCTTGGCGTCGGCCGAGCGGTGAAGACACGGCGACGCGGCTGGGGTACTGCAGGGCGGCGCGGGTGAGCCCGTTCGGCCCAGATCTAGGCCCTTTGGGCCCCATCTAGGTTGGGACGGGAAAGTCTGCCTGTGATATGTGTGTTCTGCAGGCGGTGGCGAGGTGGCTTGTGCTGGTGTTCGCAGCGACGGCAGCCGGCCTGTTGCAGCGCGGCGGCGGGTTTTATGGGCCGATCTGGGCCTGACCGGATTCTCTTGGGACTGGTGTGCCTCCATGGTGTCTTTATGTGCCTGATGGCCCCGGTCGAACCCAACTGAGATTGGTGTGACTGCGGCTGCTTCCGATTGACTACTGCCTTTGGCGGTGGAGGTAGTCCCCTCCCGCGTGGCCGCGGTACTGCTAGCCCCGTTTCAAGCTACTTTGCCGCTACCTTGCAAACCTTGTGACGGTAACCGCGGTGAGACGATGATGGAGGTTTCATGATCGGAGTGGTGCATGTTCGTGGGCGGCGAGTTTGGTGGTGTCGAGGCTGAGTCCTTGCGGGGCTCCAGTGCGACAGATCGCCTGGGGATTGTGGATAGGGTTTTTTCGGGAGAAATCCTTGTCGGCTCGCCCGACACCGACGCGGCGCCGCCCGTGGGTGGCACCATTCCTTCCTGACACTACTAGGAAAAGGTCTACTGCTGGCGCACCTTTTTTCCCTACTGCCGGCGCACCCGAGCCCGCCGGTGGGAACGGGCCGGTGGTAACTGACTATTGCAGGCGCACCCGCCTGTGCGCCAGCGGTAGCTCAGTTACTGCCGGTGCACTGGGCTGGCTGCGCCGGCATAGCAATCGTGTACCGCCGGTGCATAGGCTGGTGCGCCGGCAGTAGGGACAAGAAGCGGTGGCGTGTGTGCTTGTGCGCCTGCAGTAGGGGATGTAGATGCGCCGGCGGTATAATTCAAAAATATTTTTTTCCAACATTCTCCAGCGTATTACAATGCATATTTATACCATCCAATAGAGTAAATATTTATATAGCACTACACATGCAATATGAAAAGCACATAGAGCCAAGTCACATTTCGGTATCAATACACAAATAGTCAAGTCTCTTAGATAATCATACAACACACATGCAACACCGAACAACGAAGTTTCACAAAGTTAGAAGTCCCGGTACATAGTCACAAGTGACATACACCTCACAATCTAGCTACTAACCTAAACTACAATCACATGAAACCATTGTTCAAAAAATCGTTAATCTTAACTTATCGGTCGGCCTTAAAATGAAGATTAATCGTTTATCGGCCGATTAATTGATTTTATCGGTGACGCATTTATCGGCTTAAATCCTAATTTTTGTCACTAAATTTTCTATAATATGCTATGCAAAAATAATATTAGAGCATTGCACATAAGTATTACCTTGATTCATTGCATTTGAATCAATAATAATGGAAAATTTAAGCTAATACACAATTCTACAAAACCATAGGACGAAAATATCGGCTGCCATACCAAATTTCTTTGAAATTTCAGTGACAATTAGCCGAAATATCGACCATGAGAGTGAAAATCGGGCGAAATATCGGCTCTCATGCCGAAAATCGACCAAAATATCGGTGGCGCGATAAACTGGCCGATATGCTAAAATCTTATCGGTTACCATCCGATTCACGATAAATCGGTATCTCGGCCGATTTTTTGAACAATGCATGAAACATGACCATGGTCACGATGAGCATCATCACGAAGGTCATGGTCTTCATCCGGTTCCTCCTCATCTCTCCCGCTAGATAACGCACGTATCTTCCTTCCACCTCCATCCCAGTGGGGTATCCTTTGTAGCTGTTGCCGTTGAAACGGTGCACATATCTCCGACAGTCCTCCCAGTCATCCTTGACTCGAGGAACCCTCCCCTTGTACACGACATATGTCGTCGGCATCTCCATGCACAAGACAAATAAAACGTCAGTACCAAATCATAGATGATATATCTACTTGCAACATATAAGTATATATGAGAAGTAAAGAACGAGTGTAGTGACCAAACATTCTAATAATCGGTGTACTCCAATAAGATCAAAGTAGTATCAAGTAGATACCATATGCCTCATACTTTGTTGGTCGAAACAAATATTTACATTCAGGAATGGGGTAAGCAAAGCCAAGTAGGATGCACAATAGATTGATATTTTTACCATCACACCAGGTTCGCTCACCCCACCCCAGAGTGTAGTGACCAAATATTCTAATCATCGGCCAATGCACTTAAGAAGTGCCAACTCAAATAAGAGACAAGTAGTATGAACTAAATGGAATGCCTCATAAATTTTTGGTCAAAACAAATATGAACATTCAGGGACGGTGTTAGCGAGACAGGTAGGATGCATAATAGATTGATATTTGTGCAATCACACTAGGCTCGCTAGCACCACCCCCGAGTGTAGTGACCAAACATTTTAATCATCGGCACAAAAATAGAAGAAAGATCAAAAGTAAACGAAGAATGCCAACTCAAATACGAGCCAAGTAGTATCAACTAAATAGCATGCCTCATACTTTGTTGGTCGAAACAAATAATAATATTCAGGGATGGAGTCAGTGAGGCCAGGTAGGATGCACAAGAGATTGATATTTGTGGTCATCACACCAGGCTCACTGGCTCCACCCCCGAGTGTACGAGTGACCAAATATTTTAATCATCGGAGAACTCCAAATACGAGCCAAGTAAGGATCGAGTAAATGAAATGATTAAGATAAACACGTCATAATCTAGAACTATATACGAAAGTAAATGGAAATGATTAAGATAACATGGTGTGTCTGATTCCAACGAGTAACGAATTACTAGACGCAAGCTAACGAGTTCACATGCACATCCGTACAAACTAAATAAAAGTGACAAGTCGATCGGGTCGGAATATATAGCAATTACAGTATGCAAGTTCATCGACGTATCATTCAAGCTAAGCAAAAGAGTTCACGTCGTAGGATCAGGTGGTAGGCCTAGGGGGGATGGACGGCAGCCCCCCCCCCCCCCCAACGAGTTAAATGGCCTATCATCACGCGACATCTCCAAGCGAAGTTTTAGCTTGTCATTAGGTGGTAGACCGTGGCTGTAGAAGAACGCGCCAGACCTAGTGCAGACATCCTGCTGGATTATCGTGCAAATCATCTGCTGGATGCGACACTAATGTAGTCTCAGCTCTCTATCGCTGACATCCGCCATGTTTTTAAACTTGTTTTTAAGAGTGCCTGGAAACAACATGTCTTCTGCGTCCTTTACGTACTCCATCATCTGAAGGATGGCGTACCACGCGCCCATCCCATTCTCTTCTGACGACTTCTTAAGGCAGGGGAAGTTGGTTGTGTGTGTTAGCGCCAGGCCTCCTCGTATTTTCCTCTATACTTTGAGGGGGCTTGTATTGGCGGCGAAGCCGGTGAGAGCATCATTGAGAATGCTCTTGATGTCGGTGTAGTCTTTCTTCCTCGCCCTACCCAAGTCGAGATAGATTGCATGCGAGTGTTGCGGGTGCACGACGATGAGGGTGCAGAACTTGTCTCTGCGCAAAACGCTCGGATTAACCTTCGCAAATGCAATAGAGTGATGGAGATATAGGATATAATGTAATGGCGACTAGCGAATGATTACTTACTCGGGGAAGTAAGGGATGAGAATGGCGCTCTTCTTAATGTTCAGCAGGAAGAAATCCTTGATCTGCTTGGTGGCAATCGACCGATCCCCACGGTTGCAGATGATGCTCTCCCGCATATAAAAGGGGTCCATTATCATGATGCCCGGCGTCCCCTCTTTAACAATCTGGGAAGACATGCTAAGAGCAACTAGTCGGACCACGGTAAGATGGAGCATTTTCATGCGAAAGATGTTGAAGATGTCATCGAAACGGATGAAGCACAAGTCCGCAGGGTACTTTTCGGCAAAGCCCATGCCGGCTGGCACCTTCGCCACGTAGAGAGGGTAACCAGGAGATGTTGATTTGAGAAGTTGCTTCTCCAGATACTGTAACCGTGTTATGCAAGCTCCTCATATCCGCGGTGAGTTTCTTGACGACATGCTCCGGCAGCATCGGTTCACCCTAGTGATGCTCCGGTCGCCACGTGTCTGGCAACTTGTCAAGTAGCCGGACCGGCTCCTTGGATTTTGCCTCCGGCTTGGCTTTTGTGTTCTTCTTCTGTGGCCTCTTCCGCTTCTTGGGTTGTAGGCACCTCGGAAGTCCTATAGCATCCATCGCCTCAGTGGTCGTATCACGGAGTGTGTTTGGGATCAGCATCTTTTTGGCGGCGGCGGCGGCCTCCTCATGCATTTCCTCTTCCTCCTTAGGTGTTTCTTGAGAACCGAACAACTTCTTGGAGCATACATGTTTCGGAGCCACCGGGGCATCGTCATGGAGAACTTGTGAAGACGTAGGACTATTTCATTTGAAGTCGTCACATTTGTAGGCCTCGACCTCAGGCGCTGGCAGTTGTGGAGGGGCGCTGACCTCTGGTGCCGCTGGCTATTGTGGTGGGGCACTGACCACCGGCGCCGCTGGCTGTTGTGGAGGGGCGGTGACCTCTGGCGCCGCAAGCTGCTTTCCTTTGCTTTCCGTCGACCCCGAGGAGGTGTTGATCCTAAGTAGGGTCTTCGGCCATAGCACTACCTAAATCTTTAGTGAGCTCAGCTTCATCGGCCTATCGGCACCATCCGGTTGATTAGGAGGATACAAATCCTCATAGCCCGGTAATGCTGGATCCACTTCAACCCGGTAACAGTCAGCGGGAATATCTCGTGTGTGCCACTTCTTACCCAGAGGACGAACGATGGACCCCCTCGCGACGTCTTTGAATTCGTCGTTCACTTTCATCAGAAAGGTGTATGGCGTTGAGACCGCCTGCGAGAACGTGTGTACGACGTTAGAGAGAGGGCAAGGATGACGAAACTAATATATTAACTTGATGTACACTGACTTAATTAGTTAATTACCGTGAGGGTGTTGAGCTCGGCTAATGTCGAGGGGCCAACACCTACGGTGGCGGGCGTGCAAGTGATGGAGGGGCTGCTAGCCGGCATGGGCGGTGAATCCCTAGCACCTACGTCATTGCCGGCAGCCGGAGGATTCTCCATTATAACATTGTCATTGCCGGCGGCCGGTGGCGCCATCACGGAGTTGCTGGCGGCTAAGCTAACCACCAGGTGACAAGGTATCAACTTGTCAATGCCTATGGATTGTAGGCTAGGGTTTAGTTGAAAGTAGAGGGCAAGTAGATCTCGAAGGTTTCAGCCGAAAAGTACTCGACGATTATGAAAACTAGGGTTTGTAAACAATGATTCGATGATCTCTGCGTCCCTCGACTCCCCCTTATATAGGAGGCGGAGCCGAGGGATTCGTGCCGTACAAGTTACAAAGTCCGGGAAGGTTTCAAACTCATCCCGTAAGATTACAAATAGGACTTTCTATTACAACTCTAACTTTCCTTAATAATATCTTGGGCTTCCGAATCTTCTTATTCTTCGAGTAGTGGGCCTTCAATAAACCCCGGGTAATATCTTTGGCAGGCCCATTAGGGATGCCTATGTCAGTAGCCCCCGAGATTTTGCTTGAATCGTAGAGTCAGGGAAAATCTCCACCGTTTATTTTTACTCGACAACTTAAACTTTTCTATATTTCTTCATATAAATTTCTATATTGTACAGGGATAATGGTAGTTGGGGCTAGTTCATCCGACGGATCGGGTACTAGTTAACTCGCTCTAGTGGCAATCCGCAAAAACCTACTTCAAAATCACGTCCCCGGACATGATTTCGGGATACCTGGTGTAAACTTCGACAGTACCGCTTAAGGTCTTACCATTCCGTCGAGTCCCGAGTCATATTTATCGGGTACCTAACGCGTCCGTTAGGATTTTTCTTCGTATCTGTTGATACGGATAAAAGTAGCAAACCGACGTCGAGACGGCGCCACGCCTCACGTAATAGATCCGGGGTCTTACCTTCGCAAAGTTTTGCGGCATTCAGAAATTGATCGCAACTTCGGCGTTCTGAGAATATATTGTCGAGTGCTTATTCGGCTGATGGAATAGCACATTTTATCGAGTCACGGATGACTTATATTGCTCTCCCGATGGGAGTATATGCAGAGTTATTTATAACTCGAAATATACTCTTTTGCTTTTCTATGTTTCTTCTTTTCATTCTGACTTTCTTTCTTTTTTTTATAATTTCATCGGGCACGCGAACAGCGTTCCCGATGGGAGTAGCCCCCGAGGCTACAGCCAAGGACTTGTGCTTGGTTGTAGGCTCCACGCTATATGCCGCTATATTTTCTTTCTCTCCCGAGGTTTTAAAATTTCTCGGGTGCGCGAACAGCGCTCCCGATGGGAGTAGCCCCCGAGGCTATGAACAAATATTTGTATTTGATCATAGGCTCACACCATTTCTATTTTGTTTTTCTTGATCTCTTCATTTTTCCAAAGTAGCCCCCGAGCATTTGTTCAAAAACTTGTATTTGATCAAAGGCTCGCCAATACTTTTGCATGTCGCCTTTTGATGCAGCTGTTGAGTCGAATTTTTCTTCTGCCAAGGTGACGTTATTGCCGACGATAGCCACGATTGCTAGTCAAAAATTTGCGACAAGTCTTGTCTCGCTGCCATGCGGGCCCAATTGATCCACTATCTTGACACGTCGTGCAAGTGGGGGACACACGTCCTCCGCTTTTTCTGGCGCACGCACCGTAACTTCCCTAGCGTTAAGTTACTTTTTTACCCTTGTTGCCACGTGGCTATCATATGTCACACATTTTCCTTATCCAACGGTTCGTCGTTTCACCGCACCCCTATATAAGATCGTCTTCTTCCTCCTTGAACACTTCCGCTCACGCCGTCTTCCTTCTCTCATCTGCAAATTTCCTCCTGCGATCCACAACCTCTTAAGCTCCTCGCCTCCAAACTGCAAACCCTGCGCCATTGTTGATGCCACCGCGTCGTTTGACAAGGCACAGCACGCCAGAATCCTCCATGGCCGCCGCGGATCTTGGGGCGGCGGAGTGGGAAAGATCGAAGATTTCCACTCAAGACATCAACATGCTGAAGAAGCTGGGAATCAGCAAGAAATCCAAGGCACTGTGCTTCCCCAGTGAGGAGAGCTACCCAACCCCTCCAATGGGGTACCGGGTAAGTTTTGTTGATCACCTCATCCGCGGTCTGTCCGCCCCCATTCATCCTTTTCTTCGTGGATCGCTTTTTATCTACGGTCCGCAACTCCACCATCTCAGGCCAAACTCCATTCTTCACATCTCCATTTTCATCACTCTTTGCGAGGCCTTCCTTGGCGTCCAGCCCTAACCGGGCGCTATGGAAGCGCATTTTCTTCGCCGCCGTAATGGCTCGCCCAATGTCGCCTATAATATAGGCGGCGTTGTGATTTCGTTCGGCCCACCGTTGACTACTTCGACGTCAAGCTTCCCGACTCGCTCAAGGATGGCGCAAGAAGTGGTTGTACATTCAGGAGGAGAACCATGGATGTGCGGAGGACAACATTCCTCCTTTTGATGGCGCCGAAAAATCTTTCGCCGCCGCTCCTGGGACGCGGAGGCCACCGAAGAAGAAAGGGCGTCGACAGAAATTTTGATGACTCGTATCCACGAGTTGCAAAATACTCGCGGCGAAGAATTATCGGGTATCCAAATCACTCGCATACTTTCTTAGGACTAGAGTGCAGCCACTTCAAGCTCGCAAATATCCTCTCTGGAAATATGCCGGCGACGAAGACGTAGATCGGCTGTCGGTGAATTTGGAGGTCAAGGATTTAGAAAAACTTGTCCGAAAAATTTCATCTCTCAGCAAAAGAGATGATGTCCCTTCTTCTTGCCGTGTGACGTCGTTTAGCGCCGCCAATCCTCTTCCCAAGGTAATCTTTGTCTATTGTCTTGTTGTTGCTTTGCTATCTTTTTGTAACTTTTTTCTTGACATCTCTCCCTGTTTTATTTTGTACAGAATCATCCAAACCTTGTCTCGCTTCCTCCTCTTCCTCGAAGGTGGAGAAGTCGAAGAAAGGGCCATTGTCACCGATGACAATCAAGAAGCTCCGTCTTTTGTGAATGAACCCGTGGATTCTCGAAAATCTGCGGGATCTTCCGAAGGCACTGCGTCGGCCCAATCTCCTCCTCCCGCTGTTTCTCCAAAAGGGAAAAGGAAGAGGAGTAACATCGAAGATTCCAGCACTTCCAAAGCCGAAGAAGTTGATCCTTCACATCAGAAGGCAACTTATGATCCATATCTCGCATCCCTTGTCAGCTCGTAAGTCACCTTGATTTCCCCTTATTTCTGTAGTCGAAGTTTTTTGTCTCATCTTGCTTTTTATGCTCGTCGATCTTTAATCACGGTGATGATGAGGAAGAAGTACCAACTCGTGACGTGGCTCCTCGACGAGCGCGTCACATACTTTACTTGTGTCGGAGACACTAGTTGAAGGAGAAGAATCCTCGCCTCCTCAACAAAACGTCGTCACCACGACTCCTCCTTCAAGCCCCCTTGCTCCTTCACCAAAAAGGACAAGGGTTGAAACGATCATCGAGCCTGCCCCTCAATTGGGTAGCTCTTCTCGAGCGCTCTTGGATGATGTAAGTTTTTGACTTTCCCGCTAGTACCTATATTTCCTCTCGTTTACTTCTTTTTGTGCCTTCATTTTTTTCTCGTACCGATATTTTTTCTCTATTCTTCTTTGACAGCCCATGATCAAAGAGCTTGTTCGCATTGGGTCCCAATTCATTGGGTACCGTGAATATGCCAGCAGGACTGAAGGTAACAACTTTTTGCTGTCATTATTTCCGATCTTCTTGCTCCTATTTTTGTCGCAATTTTGATTGTTCCTTTCTATTTTGGCAGAGAAACTTGCAGAGGCCAACAAGCTTGCCGACACTCTTGCTCAGAAATTGGAGCAAAGTGAAACGACTCGCCAGAAAGCCGAACTTGATGCTAGCCAAGCAAAAGTGGAGGCTGATAAGGCCAAAGCAAAAGCTGCTAGTGTCGAAGAACTGCAAAAGAAACTTGAAGATGCTGAAGCTGCTCTAGATGAGCACAAAGCCGCACAAGCCGCCCGTGAAAAGGGAATCCTCAAGCGCGTGAACACACAAAATCGTCGCTTCCTCGGTAACTTTGTTGATCCCTTCTATTTTTCGTAAGGCTTGCTTTCTTTTGTTTTTACTTGCTGTCAACTAACATATAATTTCTATGGCAGGTCAAACAAGCCAAGATTTTGACCTTGAGAATCCCACCAATGATCCTCTGCTTGACGCACTGTCTTATCTGGAGTTTCACGGCCAAGAAATTCACGAAGGCGTGGTAAATGCTGACGCAGGATTGTCGAAGTTGTTCCCCTACTTCTTCCCGAAGAAAGAGGAGCCCAAGACTTTCCTCGCCCTTGCCAAGGACTTCAATCCGTCAGAGGATCTTGGACTGAAGATGCGCCAGGAAAATATGAAGGTTGCTGTTGAGAACACTATTGCCTTGGTCGCTGACAGTCAACAAACTGTTGACTGGATGAAAGTAGGCGACACCTAGCAGATAGAACAATCAAGATGGAGATCGTTGATCAAGGCAGCCAAGCCCAACACGAAGAAAATCCTGGCCTATCTCGGGATCAAGCCATCTTCCACTCCTAGCTCATCAAGGCCGGAGGTCTAGTTGAATGCCTTCGCTTTTTTCTTTCCTTTGCTTTCTCTATTTCTTTTGCTGTTGTCGCCATTTTAGCCTTGGCGACAATTACCCTGTTAGTCCCTTTGGAGAACTTCTTTTGTAATGTCCGTGTAAATTTTCTAGAAATTAATGAAATTCCTCTTCGTACTTATCATTGATCCCGGGACTTTCTTTTCCAGCTAATATTTGATAATTATTCGACCAACCCTTGCTCGCCGTCGCTTCACCCGCGTCTTCCTTCTCAAAGAAAATACTAGTCGATGATAATCCCCTCGAAGGTTCTTCAAGCAAACATTTGTCGGAAGATTTGCAAGAACTTCGACAACAACTTCAATCCATGAAGAAACAAACTCTGGCAATGATGGAACAATCTCGGAAAGCGTCCGAACAAGAAAAACTTGCTCTCCAACAAGCCAAAGAGGCTATGGCTGCCAAGGATGTTGCTGTATTGGAAGCAAAGAAAGCCACGACCCGAGAAAATAGCATGCTCGAGCTAATGTTGGAAGCTAGCACAGATATGTTAGGTATGTTTTTCCAACCTCACAATGCCTCCTCTTTATGTTGCTTTGCCTTCCTTCAAATTTCTTGCCTTGTCGCTTAATAGGCTCTGGTTCTTGATGCCGCTGCCGAAGATCGAAGAGTGAACGAGAGAACGAATCTCCTTGTCAATCTTTCCCTTAACCATGGCCGTTTATTCTCGGGCCACTCCCGAACGAACCCAACAAATTGTCGTGTTCCAAGATCGTGCTTGCCAAGTGCGCGAATTTCTCAATTTTTGCACGACGACATTAACCCTTGTTTACAGGGACTTTGTTTCCTCGAAATGAAGTTCCCAAAACTCTTCCCGAATTGCCGGAGATATTCGGAGATGCTCCCCGCATTCATAATTTTGTGCGAGCTCAATCGATCGCTGGAGCGAGGTTCGCCATGATTATGATAAATATTTGTCATCCAAAATTAGACCCGACGAAGATTGTTGCCGATTGCCCGGCCAAGAAAACGCGGCGAAAAAATGATATTGACGCAATTGATGAGATGGTGGCTCTCGTGGCCGAGTCGATGATAGATGAGCTTCTTCGGATGGACTCGTAATTCTTCATCAAGGGGTCCTATGCTGAACATAAAACAACCAGAGGCTTGTCCGTAGATAGTATTTTGGGTTTTAACTGATTTGTACCATATTGGAAACCTTGTGTCTCTATTTTTTTTTTGATTTCTTTTTTATTTCCGAAGAAATTTGTTGTATATTGCAAAAGTGCTCTATATTGTTGGAGCCCCCGAGCCTTCTGGCTAGAGGTTGTACTGTTTTTTCCATCTTGAAGATTTTTCCTTCTGTTGTAATAAGACATCCTTATTTTTTTCATTGATGGATTGCAAATCTTCGAGTATCTTTAATATTGAAATTCTATATTTTTGTTGCGAGGTTCTTGGACCAAAGCAATTAAGATTTTTTGACGTGTATACTATATTTAGAGTTGTTGGCTTCCGATTTTTATATTTGGCGAGGTATTAGTGTACCAAGGCGAAATATTTCGGTAAATCTATATTGTACGTATTTTGAGACTTAAAGGCGTTGAGCCCCCGAGCGTCTCGAAGAATAAGAAATATATCTCCACTATCTTTATTATATTGCAGCACCGCGAGCCCGCCTCATTAAAAACCTTTCCGGCCCCACTCGGTGCCCCGAAAAGGAAAAGAGTGCGTCTGAAAACTCGCGGCGTTTCAAGATATTGTATTTTTACAGAGAAGGACTATATTTCAGCTCTAGGCGTAGAACCGCCCGAGCTGCGCCACGTTCCAGGGGTTTTTCTCGGAACCCCGTCTTCTTGTCCTTGATCCCGTACGCTCCTCCGTCGATGACTTCCGTGACGATATAAGACCCCAACCATGGTGACTCGAGCTTCTCTGTACTTTGCTGGTTGAGCCGTAGGACCAAATCACCGACCTGGAAAGATCTCGGCCGCAATCGTCGACTGTGGTAGTTCTTCAAGTCTTGCTGGTATTTGGTAACCCGTGACAGTATTTCATCTCGAGCTTCATCGAGTGCATCCATATCATCCTCCCGAACTTTTCGTGATGTTTCTTCGTCATACTCTGTTACTCTTGGAGAATCGTGCTCTATTTCAGTTGGTAGTACGGCTTCAGCTCCATGGACGAAGAAGAACGGGGTTTCTTGTGTCGCCGTGTTTGGTGTTGTTCGGATGCTCCACAAAACACTTGGCGCTCTTCCGGCCAGGTGTGTCGAGCCTTTTCAAGCGGTCCTAGCGTACGTTTTTTAATGCCATTGCGTATGATGCCATTGGCTTTCTCGACTTGACCATTAGTTTGGGGATGTGCAACCGACGCGAAGTGCAATTTGATGCCCACTTCCGCACAAGACGCCTTGAACTCTTTCGACGTAAAGTTGCCGCCATTGTCCGTGACGATGCCGTGAGGTACTCCAAATCGAAAAACGATGCCCTTCACGAACTTTATTGCGGATTGTGCATCGCGTGAATTTATTGGCTTCGCTTCTACCCACTTAGTGAATTTGTCGACAAAGAACCAACAGGTACTCGTATCCTCCTGGCGAAGCTTTGTGCAACTTGCCTACCATGTCGAGTCCCCACTGTGCAAAGGGCCATGACAATGGTATTGGCATTAGTTCTGCCGCCGGAGAGTGCGGTTTTGCGGCAAATCTCTGGCACGCGTCGCAAGTTCGTACTATCTCTTTTGCGTCCTCGATTGCCGTCAACCCAAGAGAATCCCGCCCGAAAGACTTTGGCCGCAATAGCTCGACCGCTTGCATGGTGACCACATATTCCCTCATGCACATCCTTTAGGATTATTCTTCCTTCTTCTGGTGTGACACACCTTTGCAAGACGCCTCGAAATACTTCTCTTGTATAACTCCCCTTTGACCACTCGTGAAAGCTTTGGATCGTCGAATAACTCGCCTTGCCGCAACCGGATCGTCGGGTATTTCCTTCCTGAGGATATACGATATGTACGCTTGCATCCAAGGAACTTCTATCATCATCACAAGTTCTTGGTCCTCTTCGTCCTCCACGGTTTCTTTGGGAGACGCCGAAGTTTTTCCTTCTTTTGCTTTTTTCTGCATCTTCTTCGGCTTCGTTGATCTCTCCGCTATTTCTTCCCAAAACACGCCTGGCGGGATTGGAAGGCACTGTGACCCGATGTTTGCGAGGACGTCGGCTTCATCATTGCTCGCCTCATCGATATGATTTACCTCGCATCCATCAAACAGCTTCTCAAGCTCATTGTACACCTCCTTGTATGCTATCATGCTATCATTGATCGCATCACATTGGTTCATAACTTGCTGAGCCACCAATTGTGAGTCGCCAAAGATTTTTAGTCGAGTTGCACCGCAAGCTTTCGCCATCTTCATCCCGTGTATAAGGGCTTCATATTCTCGCTTTCATTGTTGGATGCGTTTGGGAACGTCATCCGTAGGACATATTTCAACTTGTCGCCTTCGTGTGATATGAGTATCACTCCTGCGCCAGCTCCTTCTACTCTCTTGGATCCGTCGAAGTTCATTGTCCAAGTTCTCGACAAATCTGGGGTCCCGTGTTTTGCAGCTCCATCCACTCGCGATGAAATCTGGCAAAACTTACGACTTGATTGCCTTTCTTTTTTCATACGTGATGTCCCGAGGGGAAAGTTCTATTCCCCAAAGGGAGACACGCCCTGTATCTTCTGGATTGTTCAGTATATTTGAGAGAGGTGCTTCACTGACTACTATTATCGGGTGTGTCGAAAAATAGTGGCGCAACTTTCTTGCTGTTCTAATCACTCCATATGCTAGTTTCTGGTACTGCGGGTACCGCTGTTTGGACGGCGATAAAACTTCACTAATGAAATATACCAGCCTTTGCACTCTATGGAGTTTTCCTTCTTCTTCTCTTTCGACGACTAGCACCGTGCTAACCACTTGTGGTGTGGCTGCGATGTACAGCAGGAGAGGTTCCTTTTCCTTTGGCGCCACCAAGACTGGTGGTGTCGAGATTTTGCGTTTCGCATCCTCGAAAGCTCTATCGGCTTCTTCGTTCCACTCGGAATTTCTCCCTTGTTTTATCAAAGCGTAGAACGGTAGTGCTTTTTCTCCCGACTCGGCGACGAATCTACTCAGAGCC
Organism: Lolium rigidum; assembly: GCF_022539505.1. Taxonomy (NCBI): domain Eukaryota; kingdom Viridiplantae; phylum Streptophyta; class Magnoliopsida; order Poales; family Poaceae; genus Lolium; species Lolium rigidum. Next base: position 89,903,335 of record NC_061508.1, read on the forward strand.
GCGACTCGCCCAGTTAATTGCTGTACTTCTTTTAACTTGGTTGGCTTCCTCATCGTTACGATGGCTTGTATTTTGTCAGGATTTGCTTCAATCCCTCTCGCTGAAACTAAGAATCCAAGAAGTTCTCCTGCTGGGACGCCAAAAGAGCATTTCGTCGGGTTTAGCTTGAGGCGTAATTTGTCGAGGTTATCAAAAGTTTCCTTGAGATCTTCGATCAACGTCGTCCCCTTTTTGATGTTATGACTACATCATCAATGTATACTTGCACATTTTTTCCAATCTGTGTTGCCAAACACTTCTGCATCATCCTTTGATACGTTGCTCCCGCGTTTTTCAAACCAAAAGGCATTGTTTTGTAGCAAAACACTCCGTAAGGTGTGATGAACGCTGTTTTTTACTTCATCTTCTTATTTTAATCTAATCTGGTTATAACCAGAATACGCGTCCAGGAAGGAAAGACGTTCGCATCCTGCCGTGGAGTCGATAATTTGGTCGATCCTCGGGAGGGGAAAGTGATCCTTTGGACAATGTTTATTGAGACACGTAAAATCGACGCACATGCGAAGGACTTTAGTGTTTTTCTTCGGCACCAACACTGGATTTGCTACCCATGTGGCCTCTGTATGCAGCTCTTTGATAAAACCAGCTTCTCTTAGTCGATCGATTTCTGACAGCATAGCTTTGCGGTTTGGTTCCGAAAAACATCGCAAAGGTTGTTTGATTGGTCTCGCTAGTGGATCCAAGTTTAGGTGGTGCTCGGCAAGTTCCCTGGGTACTCCTGGCATGTCAGCTGGACACCATGCAAAGATTTTCCAGTTCTCACGGAGGAACTTGACGAGCGCGCTTTCCTATGCGAGGTCCATGTCATTTGCGATAGATGTCGTCTTTTTGGATCCGTCGGGTGAATCTCGCACCTCCTTAGAATTTTTCTCGTTGTTGAAAGTTGATTCTTTATTTGGCCTTGCAACGTCCGGTAGCACGTCGTAGTCGGCCATGAGCCTTGATGCCAAATACTCAGCTTGCATCCCGAAAGTTTCTGATAGTCGATGAAAATCCTTGTCACATTTATCGGCTAGGGCGAAGCTTCCTTTGATTGTGATTGGTCCCTTAGGTCCTGGCATCCTCCACAATAAGTACGTGTAATGTGGTACCGCCATAAATCTAGCATACGCTGGTCGTCCCAACGTAGCGTGGTATTGTGACGGGAAATCTACGACTTCAAACTCCAATTTCTCGATTCGTAATTTTCTCGAGTTCCAAACCGAACGTCGAGATTAATCTTCCCCAACGGATAGCTTGGCTTCTCCGGTGTGATGCCGTGGAATCTCGTGTCCGTTGGTTTCAGGTTTGCTAGGGATATATTCATCTTCCTTAATGTATCTCGCGTACATAAGGTTCAAGCTGCCGCCACCATCTATAAACACGCGAGATACGTCGAATCCCGCGATGACCGCCGGTAGTATGAGTGCTGACCGCCCTGGTCGAGGAACTTGCCGCGGATGATCTCGCTATAGTGAAGCCAATGTCTTGCCCCGACCAATTAAGGTACTCAACTCGTTGGTGGAGGCATTTTCTCCGCCATGAACACTCGTCGCGAGATTACTTTCTCGAGTTCTATTGGATGGCCTTCCCTTCGAATCATCGAGACCGCTCCATTAGAATTGGGATCAACGTAAGGTGGTGGTGCAGCGCCGCCGCTATTCTTAGCCGATGTCGATTGTCATCTCGTTATCGCGGGAGGAGGTGGCAGTGAACCTCACTTCGGGTTCTCGAGGATTTCTTTGTGCTGCCTGAGCATTAGCGTGCCCTGCATATCTCAGCATTGCCTGGAAATTTTGACAATCCTTCTGCAGATGTCCCGACTGTCTTTTTCCGTTGCTGTCGAGGAAAAAGTGCATCTGACATGGCCCGTTCATCATTTCTTCGGGAGACACAAAAGGCCTCTAGAACCTTGGCCCGCTGTTTTTCCTATTTTGTCGAAATTCGTCTCTATTGTCACTTCGTTGCTCATTACTTCTCTGGTAATCATCTCGATTATTTCCTCCTGCACTGGCTCGGAAACCAGCCGAAATTTGACCTCGGAGCATCATAATTCGAGTACCGCCGAGGAAATCGTCGCCTTGATTGATAATTTCGACCGCGGTCCTCCTCTCGGCGACCTATGCCGTTTGTTGTGGACAGCATCTTCTCCATCTCGCCCATCTCGCTTGCTATTTCCATTAATGCAGATATCGTCTTTGGATTGGTTCTTCCCAAATCTTCGACAAAATCTCCAGGCCTCGATCCCCGCGACAAATGCATCTATTGCCCTCTCGTCAGATATATTTTCTGCCGAGTTTTTTATGATGTTCCACCTTTGGATATATTTTCTCATTGGCTCGTCTGGCTTCTGTCGACACGCCCGTAACTCCTCTAGAGATGCGGGCTTCTTACAAGTGGATCGGAAATTCTTGACGAATATGTCCTCAAAGCTATCCCAGCTGTCGATAGACCCTGGAGGAAGCTTTTTGATCCAAGATCGTGCAGCTCCACTTAAATGCACCTGAATACTTTGCATGGCTGTTGCCCCGGTCCCTCCAGCTTAACTTCACCGTCTCGAGGTAATCAACTAGCCAATCCTCTCGGATCTTGCAGCCGTCAAATTTTTTGAAATTATCAGGCAACTTAAATCCCGAAGGGACTCGAGTTTTTCGTACTCTCCTTGTGAAGCACGGTAAACCGCACATATCCTCGTCGTTTAATTCTGGGGAATACCGATGTTCCCTTCTGCTTTGCCGTGCTCTGTCTACCCTTGCTTGTGCTGCCGTCTCTCTTGCTCCACTTGTTCCTTCGACATTTGCTGCCGCCGCCGTCGTAGGTCGTGGATTATTTTGCCTTGTCGCTCCTTCCGGCGGTGTTGGTGCAAACGCCGTTCCCATGCCTTCGCCTCCCGCCACCGCCATGTTGTACAAAGCCTCCCTTGGATCTCCCCGGAGGTGGCCTAGATGCAAGGATAAAAGCTTGTGTCGCCATATACCCAGCTTCTGGTGTCTTGGGGATAATATTCCCCCTTGTGTCTATCGACATAAAAGACATGTCGAGATTTTGAACCAAGTACTCTCTTTCTCCTTTAGGTATGTGTTGCAATCTTGACCTTGCTCTGTTCCGAGCTTCTCTATGGCTATCTCCCGAGGTTCCGCATTGTCGACTTAACTCGCCCTTCGTTCGCTTGACGCGGAGGCTGCCTCCTTTCTTCTGTTTAGAGCTTCTGTATGTTTTTCCAATTCTCTTCCAGCTCGGGCGAGTCTATATTGATAAGCCTGCAGTTCTTGGACTGTAGCAGTTGTCGTCATTGGTTCCGAGCCATCTAAAGCTTTCGCAGCTCTATCCCAGGCTGTTTGTGGAAGGTGAACTCTGACGCGTGGTGTGGGCCCGACATATTTAGTGCCCATACCTCTCCTTAGATCTGAGGGATCGACATAGGGATTGCCCAAATCGTCGAAAGCCTCCGATGTTTCCTCTTGATCGCGACTTGCATCTCCAATGGCATAAACTTGGTGATATTTTGGAGTTTTCACTTTGCTTGGTTCGGTGACACCATCATAGAGTTTGGTGAAGACCTTCCCAATAGAGGTGGATTTGTCGATGAAGTCGAAGCTATCAATGTCGCTCGAATCATCGCTTATATAAGAGTCCGCCGATGATTCGAAAGACATGTCGCTGAAGATTTTGACTAGTTTTTCACTTTCCCTGCTGTCGATGAAGCATGGCGACGAAATCTCCTTATCGCTTGACTCGACGAATGACACTGAGTTTGAGAGATCAGGACCACCCGACGATAATCCCGACGAGATCGGAACTTCGAGACGATACACTCCTTCTTTCACGACGCGGAAATCGAATTTTCCAAACGTCATCTTCATTGGCTCCTCCAGATACGCATATGCATCCAAACGGGAGGGCGGGTGAGGAACAAAATCAACAAGACCAGTTTCGATCCGTTTACCTCTCGTCCATGATGTTGCTTGCTACTGATGAAGTCGACGATCTTGAACGTGCCATCGAGATCAGCTCCTTGTCGCCTCTAATTCCCACAGACGGCGCCAATTGACAAGGTATCAACTTGTCAATGCCTATGGATTGTAGGCTAGGGTTTAGTTGAAAGTAGAGGGCAAGTAGATCTCGAAGGTTTCAGCCGAAAAGTACTCGACGATTATGAAAACTAGGGTTTATAAACAATGATTCGATGATCTCTGCGTCCCTCGACTCCCCCTTATATAGGAGGCGGAGCCGAGGGATTCGTGTCGTACAAGTTACAAAGTCCGGGAAGGTTTCAAACTCATCCCGTAAGATTACAAATAGGACTTTCTATTACAACTCTAACTTTCCTTAATAATATCTTGGGCTTCCGAATCTTCTTATTCTTCGAGTAGTGGGCCTTCAATAAACCCCGGGTACTATCTTTGGCAGGCCCATTAGGGATGCCTATGTCACCAGGCGGGGCCCTTGTTTGCCACCCTCATACCACACGATGACAGCGTCGAAATCTGCTTGGACTTCAGCTCTGGCTTCAGCTTTGAGTTCAGGTACGAGTGAAGCTTTGAGTTCAAGAACGAGTTGAGCTTTGATTCCTGATACCAAATCAGCTTTCACTTTGCTATGATTGACTTCCTGATCACCTCCGCCTCCCGTTGTTTCCTCTCATCGCGCGCATTTTTATCTGGCGTAGACACCAAGCCGTAGTGAGCATGCTTTTGTCCTGTATTGGCGTCAGCCACACGGGCTCTATGCGGCCTTCTCGGAGGTGAATGCTCATTAACTAGGTTTATCGCCCGTACGCTAGGCTTGTCCCAGGCTACCCTTCCCGTCGATGCCTGGGACGAGGAACCTTCGTCACATTGGACAAGTCTTTGTCTTTCTTCTTCATCCGGAAGAAACGTGAACCATTTAGAAATGTTGCTACTATTATATAAACGATACTTTATGAGTCATAGGATCTAATTAAACCGGAAATTGCTTACCCGTTTTTTCTCGATATCCACAACCTTCTCGTTGGTCGTGAACCAAATTATGTCAGTTACCACCTTGGGGTCCGTGAAAAGTTCCCCGGTTAGTTTTTTTTATGATACCAGGACCTGATAAATCTTCTTTCCTGCGGGTCCTTGTACTTGAGCTAGGGGTTCTCAATGTTGGCATTTCTATAGGCCTCGTCCTCCTTCGCCCAATAGGGCTCCTTTCCCTCATACCCACGGCTCCCAAGGGTGTGGTTGCTGATGTTAAGCTCCCGCATATCCTTCCCCCATGTCTTGCGATTCTTGGTCGCTTGTAGCTCTTCATTGGCCACAAAAGCATCGAAGTCCTCTTGTGTAACCTTTGGAAAGGAAGCGTGGACCTCTTCGAAATCTTTGCCGTCAGCAATCATCTTACTCACCATGTACTTATAGCTGCTCAGGTGTTTGCTGAACTTGAGGAGGGCTTGTGAGTTCACAATGTTTTTGGTTTCATGAGTGGAGGAGTAGTTGCCTAGGAACTTGTATTGTTCGTGCAACCTCGCAAGGAGTTGGACTCGCAAATGTTTTTTGTTCTTCCCTCGGAGGTCCGTTTCGTTGAGATTGACGACCTCTCGGAGCTGCCAGTTGGTTGCCGTACCCCTTCACGACATGCTTAGCTCCACTGGCAAACCACGGACGGGGTCCACCTCTGTGATTGTGTCTCTACCAGTGGCGACCGTGTTTGGGCGTCTTGCCTTCCGCGGACACTTGTCGCCACTTGTCCCAGTGCCACTACTCCCGGCGGCGCCGCTTGGCTCGTCTCCACTTGTTTCGGCGCCACCCCTGGCGGCGGCACTTGTCCCGTCGCCGCTTGGCTTGTCGCCACTACCCCCGGCCGGCATCCTCCATCTCATGGTCGTCACCACTACCCCCGCCGGCATCATCCACCGACTTCAAGAAAAACTTATGGTAGTGCAACTCTAAATCTTGGTGAGACGACATGGTGGCTAGCACTAATCAAAGATGAAAGAGGTATTAGCAAACATAAATTTCACGGAAAAGTTCGGCATGACCTTTGCTAAAAATGGCCATGCGGAGTGCTAGAATTGCCGGAATGGAACCGAATCAACATTCCGGCAACTCAATAGCAACTCAATCCCTGCAAACATATATATACAACATATACACATAGCTCATTCTCATTTCCAGAGGACCATGTACACATATATATCCAACATATACGAGTATGTCATTTTTAACATAGCTCATTCTCATCCCTGCAAACATATATATACAACATATACACATAGCATTTTTATTTTCATCATAAACCATAGCATAAACCACTATACTGCCAACTAAACCATTTTTATTTTCATTTTTTTAAATGAACCAGAGAATCCACCCATCTTTAGCATCTCTCTAGCAGTATCTACTGCATTTTCATTTGAAAACCTGAAGCATTTCATCATTTCATTTAGTATATAAATTTAACTTTACTACTGCATTTTAGTATATAAATTTAACCTTGCTACTGCATTTCATCATTTTCATTTGCAAACCAGTAGCAACGATAAACAAATCCTAGCAGCTTCATTTTAGCAAGGTTAAACAAATCCTAGTATATAAAATTAAATGAACCCTAAACGAACCGATAAAATTGCTAACATCATTTCATCATTTCATTTAACCTTGCAATCGCATTTTCATTTTCATTACAGTAGCAACTTCATTTTAGCATTTTCATTTAAACAAACTGCATTTTAGTATATAAATTCCATTTCATTTTTTTGGCAGCTTAATTTCATCATTTCATTAGAGTAGCGACTTAATTTCATCATACTGCATTCATTTTGAACCAAACCTCTATTTAATTTTATTTTTTTGGTAGTAGGTAATGATGCATTTTCATTTTGAACAAAATCTATTTGCAACCAGTGAGCATGAGCATTTTGAACCAAACCAATAAGCATGAACATTTTCTTTTTTCCTACTTCAACCTGCAACTAAATCAACTAAATGAACCCTAAAATTTGCATGCTAGCGAGTAGCGTAGCATTTTGAACCAGTGAGCATGAGCATGAACATTTTGAACCAGTGAGCAGTAGCAGTATTGGAAAAATTCGGAGGCATAGAGAGGGGAAGGGAGAGGGGAAGGAAGAGGGGAAGAGAGAGGGGAAGGAAGATGGGAAGGGGGAGGGGAAGGAAGAGGGGAAGGGCTAGGGGCGGTTGTTACCGACGGTCGCGACGGTGGCCGGCGCATGCGCGACGCCCTCCTCCTCCTCCTCCTCCGTGGCGACAGTGGTGACGCCTCCTCGATCCTCCTCTCCGAGGCGACGGTGTGGCGACGCCTGCTCCTCCTCCTCACGGCGGTTCTCCTCTTCTCGGCAGCTCGGGGGCTCAGGGGCGACGCGATGGCGCTAGGGCGGCGGTGCTGGCGGTGGTTGGTGCGGCCTGTGTGATTTGGGGGAGATAGGGTTTCTTCAAGTGGACGAAACCGCTAAGTCCATGTGCCAAGGTTACTGCCGGCGCACCAGGGCCCTGGTGCTGGGACTTAGTCCCCCAAATCACCCTAGCTAGCATGGCCATTTCCTTTTCTTTTTCTTTATTTCTTTCCTATTTCTTTTATGTTTCTTTTCTTTTCCCCCAAATGCTATACTATTTTATTTTCTTCTCTTTTCAAAATAAGAACCAAGCAATATGAGCTATGCATGCATGCATTAAAAAATATGAGTTAATGAGTTATACATAAAATGATGACCACCACACAATATTAGTTATAGATAAAATGTTGACCAACACAATATGAGTTATGTATTACAAAAAATATGAGTTATACATTGCAAATAAAGTTTTACATCATCGAGAAGAGTGTTTCACTTTCTTCTTGCTTTTCTTGCTCGTCGTTGAATAATTTAGCCCCGTGTCGTGACTTCTTCTTTTGAAGGGTCGATCTAACCTAGGTAGCGTCGTCCTGCTTCTTCTTGTGGTGTATGTGGTGTCTTCATCCTCGGATTCTTCCATCATTGGGTCTCCGACCTGTCCTTCGAAGTCTTCCTCGCCGGCGACTCCATCCATTCCGACAATGGTCCTCTTGCCTCTCCTCACGACAACACGGCTAAGCCTGGATGGGTCGGTTATGAAGAAGCATTGGTCCACGTGTGTAGCCAATACCCATGGCTCATTTTGTGCGGTGGCGTTTGTGGACCTTGATTTGTTGGCTTCGGGTAGAAACATGGTGGTGAAATACCGGTCTTCTTTTGTGACGCTCTTAGCCCATCTGATACGGAACATCTGCACTTTCTCCCCAGTGTAGCTAAGCTCCCAAATTTCCTCGATCCTTCCATAGTATCTAGTCATTACCACCCCTGAGTTCTGGTAAACGTTGTTCTTGTCTTTTTCTTCCGTGTAGAATGTGTACCCATTGATATCGTACGCTTGGTAAGTCATGATGTTGGGCGCCGGGCCATGTGACAAGGTCCTTACTAGTTTATCGTAGTCACAATCCATTGGTGGGGGATTAGTATCAATGTGGTCTTTGAACCAGCCGCGCGAAAGAGGAGTTGTGCTCTCTGAATATTTCTGCTTCCGTCATCGGCTTGCCACTGTTCTCTATCATAGTTTTGTGTTGTGTCAACCAAGGATCGATCAAGTCAATGTGTTGTAGCACTACTAAGTTGGCCTCCGTCAAAGTCGGAAGTCCGACCGGATATGTGCACGTGCAATTCCCTTCTTCCTTTTTTGTGGCCTACTCCCTCGAACCCGCGGAGGTGCTTGTTTTGAGGCAAACTAACAGGGTCCTAGATGTATAGATAATTCATGCAGAAAGAGATGCACTCCTCGGTGAGCCAGCCCTGGACGATGCTTCCATCCGGATGCGACCTATTACGAATGTATCCTTTAATGACCCTATTCATTCTTTCCAGCAGCATCATGTTGTGTAGTAGGAATGCTGTCCCTAGATTGGTGATATCATCCATGATATGGACCAACAGATGGACCATCACGTCAAAGAATGCAGGCGGAAAGGACATCTCAAGCTCACATAGGATCACCATGATCTCTTCCTGGAGCCTTGCGAGTTTCTTCATGCTTATCGACTTCCGAGGACTTTGAAGAAGTTATAGAGCCCAGTCAGTGTTGCACGGACATGGTCATCCATTATACCTTGGATTGCAACCGGAAGAATCTGCGTCATCATCACGTGACAGTCATGAGACTTCATGTCGCTGAAGTTTCATTTCTTGGGGTCCATGTAATCGCTTATTAGCCCCGAGTAACCGAAGGGCACTCGACTCCTACAAGGAAATTGAAAAATTGATCGACCTCATCCGGACTAAAAGTGAAGCACGAGGAGGGGGCAGTAATAGTCTTGCTGCTTAATCTTTTTGCGCTTCTGACCGTCGTCTGTCTCCTCCTCCGACTGTCCGTCTTGGGTCGGCGGGATCTGAAGCTCTTCCCTGATGCCCAAAACTTTCAGGTCGTGTCTTGCTTTCGGTGTCTTGCTTTCGGCCCATCTTTGGTCTGGTCCAGCATGTTGAGAAGAGTGCCAAGCAAGCTCTCGCACACGTTCTTTGTGATATGCATGACATCAAGGCAGTGAGGTGTATCGAGAATTTTCCAGTACGACAAGTCCCAAAACACGGACCTCCTTTTCCATACACTCATGAGCAGCGTTGTTGCCCTTTTCTTCTTCTCTCCGGGCTTTTGACGAATCTTTCCCGGCGCAGGGCACTCCTTCCAACCTTTCAGTAATGTATCGATCTCTTCGCCGCTCTTCTTACGTGGAGGTCCTCGGGGCTCATCTGTACCATCGAACAGATCTCCACGCTTTCTCCACGGGTCAGTCTTGTGTAGCCACCTTTGATGCCCCGTGTAAATGGTTTTCAAAGAGCCGGGATCCTTACCAAGATGCAAAACACCGTCTCTTCAATTCACCTGACACATGCCTTGTGTCCATGGCACACCTGGCACACAACATAACCGTATCCGAGGTAGTCCTGCACCGTCGTGATGAACACGGCTCTCAAAGGGAAATATTCTTCCGCGACGGCGTCCCATGCATCTACCCCTTCCTCCGCCCACAATGTTTCGAGCTCCTCCTTTAATAGTTTGAGAGACATGTTGATATCGTTTCCTGGCTGTGTCGGCCCTTGAATTAGCATACTCATCTGTATGTACTTCCTCTTCATGCACAGCCAGGGGGGAGGTTGTAGATCCATACAAACACGGGCCTGGTGCGGTGTGTGCTGATCTGGTTTCCGAATGGATTGAATCCATCCGTGCTCGCACCCAACTCCGATGTTTCTAGGATCTGCCCTAGAACTTTCGAATTCAATGTCTAATGATTTCCGCCGGCTTGCATCTGAAGTGTGTACCAGCATTGGGTGTTCAATCCGCTCTACATCATTCAACACTGCCCCCTTTCTTTCAGCGTGCCAGCGCATGAGCTTTGCTTTCTTGCGGTCCGCGAAGAACCGTTGCAGCCGGTGGAGAGGGGGAAGTACCACACAACTTTACGAGGAGCTTTCTTCTTCCCTTTCTTGTATCGATCAGTGTCACACAACAGACATTTGGTCTTGTCCACGTGCTCGCTGGATAAATGATACAGTCGTTGATGCAGGCGTGGTATTTTTCGTGGGGTAAATCGAGAGGGCACGTGATTCTCTTGGCCTCGGCTAGACTACCAGGACATATGTTCCCGACAGGAAGGAGATCTTTCAAGTATTCCAGAATGTCGTCGACGCTTGTGTCCGTCCATCCGCGTTTTGCCTTCATCTGAAGCACATCGAGCGCTACTCTCAAGCGGGACTCCTCCAACCTGCGACCTGACTCGTACAACGGAGTATTCGAGTATGTCTCCAGTTGCTCAATCTTTGATTTCCGCCTAGCGCTTTTCGTCTTTTCGAGAAGCAGATCTTGAAGATGAGGGTCCCGCACGACTGAAGCTAGCGGCACCTCTTCGTCGTCATCAATGTTATTGTCTGCGTCTTGAACATTTTGTTCATCATGATACTGATCTGCATCGCCGTGTGCGACAAACTCTTCATCGTCATCAATATCATATGCCCTCCTTCTTGTCGGCCATTACCACATGATGCCATCACCCCATTGACCTCTGCACCATCATCATCAGCATTCATCCATTGAGTGTGTCCATGCATGAAACCATTAGTGAGAAGGTGCCCCCGCACTTTGCACTGAATAGGGGTCAACCCATTTCCCTAGTTTGCATTTTCGACACGGACACAATACCTCTGTGAGGTTATTTTCATACATGTCGGCGATCGCATGTTTGAGATATCTCATCACGACGCTTTCCCTCATCTTGATGACCATTATCGCCTGCAAGGCAAGATATATAATTGATTAGAACCATGCATCCGTCGGTAGTTTTCACGGAAAATTTCGGCATGACCTTCCAACACATTAGGACCTAGGAGCGCCAGAAATATGCCGAAACGGAAACTTAACGAATCAACATTTCGGCGCAACGTTGGCAACTCATTTTCATCTCATCAAATCGCTCGGTCGCCGACACAAACACAAACACAACATATATATGCCACACACACTTTGCTTCAAATTTCCAATATACGACGATTTCATTTCTCATTTTTTCATTAATCACCTATTTGGTTGATACATTAGTAGACGAGATCGTGATGTCACGCTGACCACGACGTATGGATTTCTATTTTCTAGATCGAGATCTAGATCTAGATTGAGTGGTCAATACGTGATAGATAGATCTAAATCTACATAGGGATGTGGGAGATGCATGTAGGAAGGGAAGATTTTCTCAAAAAATATTAGTTTCTTTGGTCAAATTGGCTAAATTTGGTGTAGAAAGAGGCAAAAACTAGCTGGGTTGGGAGAAGGGTCGGGTTGTTTGGGAGGAGTAGTGTGGGGTGACTGGGTTGGCAGCAATAAGTCCCAGGTTATTGTCGGCGCACCAAGGTGTGGGTGCGTCGGTAGTAATTTGGCCGTTCTTGTGTATTTGGTCCGGGCCAGGCCCATCAAATACTGCCGGCGCATCGTATTAGGTGGTGCGCCGACAGTAACTCCTCAGCGCCGGCGCGGCGAGATACTAGCGCACCGGCAATATTTGCCACCGACGCGTGCAAATGATTGTGCGCCGTCCGTATCTTTGCCACCTATAGGCGTTTTCCTAATAGTGTGGAAGGCGTCGTGTTTACCCTTCGTCCACTTCCCTCAGTGTGCCGGGGGGGGGGGGACCCTAGGACCACCTGGTCCGGGCAGCAGCATTGTCGCTTTCCTTCTTAAAGGTGTTGCTTGGTATTTGAGGATCCGGTGCTGGGAGCGTGGTGATACTTCTCCGGAGAGCGCAACTTCTTTCGTTTAGTTGATCTGCCTCCGTCTTCATTTTGTTTCTTCTTTCTCTTGTTTTGGGCGTGTGTTTGCTGCTGCACCAACATGTTCTTTCGCTTTGATACTCTGTTAGTTGTATCGTGTGGTTGCTATATTAATATAGCAGAGCGAAAGTCTGTTTCGTGGTGGAATTAAGGAACTACCTACCAGTGAAACATGTGCATCACAGATAAGCAGAAGTTGGAAGCATGCTTCGTTGCATCGACCCATGCATTAACTGACACTGCTAGGATGAGTGCCCATATATGCCCGGACATACATAAGTTAGCTCGTGGTGGCGCGATCAGTAGAGGACCCGGCCGGCGAGCAGACAGAGTGGGTTCAAGGTATAATCATAAACCGCCAACAGTGAGCCCATTAAATTGGAATAGTAGCCAGAGAACAAGGGGCTGGCGGTGTGATGCATACATAGTGTTGTGGTTGCACGGAAGGACAAGGAGGCAAACTGGATCCATGGCATTCAAGTGTCCGGCCATGCATGAGAGAGAGCACAGCTACGCTAGCTACTAGTATACCACTACTTGTACAAACAATTGAAGGCATGCATCCGAAATATTCTTCTCATCGAGCTTTATCTCTTTCTAAAGAAAATCTCAGTCAATACCACATACTTGTCGCTAGCTAACACAAGCAAAAGCTCAAACTTATGAAAAGAGCTAGTGCAATTCAACCCCACTCACGTGTGACAGAAAACACAAGTCAACAAACTCATAGGCAGGCTTAAGAGACCTTGTGCATGAACACCGAGGGAGCAACAACAATTTTAATATAAATTGCAAAATATAGGACTAAAAAATGAGACATTGGCTCTAATACCATGTCAGTTTTATGCACTAGCCAATGCAACCAAAAATCCGAATTTATGAAAAGGATTAGTGCAATTTGACTTATACACATCGTTTTTCTTCTTTATCTTAGTTCTTCGAAAAGTGCCTTTGGCTACCGAGCACTAGTGATCCCGTCATTTAAAAAAATTCAAAAATCATATTTACGAGCTTTATAATCTTTTTGAACAAACATCTAGACATAGTCAATGATGTAACCTACATGCTTGTAAAATCGGAATGTGAAATCATTTGTATTGTAGGCTACATTAAAATGACAAAATCTAATACTCCCTCCGTTCCTTTCTATAGTGCCTATAGATTTTTGGCATTTGTTTCACAATATAAGGCTGTAGCTTGGCTTTTTTCAATTACCCTCTCCACCAATCAACTCCCACACGACATGCATGAAAAAATATCCATACAACACAGGAAACAGTTAATTGAGATTCCTAATGCATGGCCTCAAGGATTGTTTAGATTTAGGAAGCAATATTTTTCTTTCCTTAATTAAATCTGGCTGCACATATATGAAGAGACAACCAGACAAATTTGTGGGATTTGTTATGGTAAGTTAAGAAGTTATCGATTTCCCTAATTTTAGTCTGATCTCAAATCGTTCAGCCATTGTGTAAAAAATACTCTTGCGCTAATTTCCGTGCCAAAAATCTATATGCACTATAGAAAGGAACGGAGGGAGTATGATTTATAGATAAAAAAATATGCATAGTCAAATCCACATGATTGTCATTTTTTTTGTGTCGCATAGAATATAAATTATTTGAAACTGACATTTTGCATGTTTGTGGGATACATCATTGGCTACATCTGATTTTTTTTTCTTGTAACTTGTAAATATAAGTTTTGATTTTTAATTTTCTAAAACAACGAGATCTCTGGTGCCTGGTAGCCAAAAAAAACTAACACTCTTATTTCTCCGACTAATTTGGACCTCTTGATGGTGTAAACGAGTGTCTATCTCCAGTTGAATTCGAGTAACCGTATTTCAGGCTTGGTAGCTTGGTGGGGCAGAGATAGTGTAATTGTCCCATCGATCCATCTCACGGTCGGGTGTACCACATAAGCCTGTTGTGAGGTGAGCTTTCTGCTGTTTTCACCTAGTGCAGAAATTAATGGCCGTCGATCAATTGATGGCCATGTCGGGCGACGATGAGATGTATGTTCTCGAGCTCGAGGTAAATATTTTGATATCTCAACTATGCAATCGATCCATCACGCATTCAGGCAAAGTATATAGGATCGCTTGGACAAGGAGCAATCAAACTCGCGCATCTAGAGCCGTATTAGGAGTATACTGTTGCTCACTAATAGCAGTAAGCAGTAGTACTCGGCGATCCGTGCACACGTGCATGTTTCTCCATAGCGCCAGCCCTCTTTATTTTGAGTTTTACTTGGTGACCTTGCATTTCAGTTCAGGTCTTTGTGGTGTAGTACGATTGTCTTGTTTCGTTTAGTACCAGCTTCCCACTTTACTAATTCTGGACAAGCTTCCAGTATTCGTTGTTTCTTCCTGAAAATCCAAATTGATTTCGACGTTATCATAGTTTCCCTTTATGTAAACTTTGACCTGCAGTTTCCAAGTAAACATGTGAACAACTGAGTAGAAAAGATATATACTACGAAGGCAACATCGCTAAATAGCTCAACCCGGAGTTTCAACCTTCGGTTCAGTTGGGATTAGGAGGGCGTTTGTACCCTAGCACACATGGACTAAACCCTAGGATTGACTTACATCGTGCATCATTAAGACAGAATATTATTTCTGTGGGAGATAATGTTTCTGTTGGTAACGAGTTATCTCTGGTGTATCGATAAAGCTCGGTGACTCCAATCTTTATGAGGGGGTAAATAATAACTAATCAGAAGCGTATGAGACAATCTAGAAAGCAATTGGTTGCGAGAGAGGCATTTTAGCACCCCAAAGCATGAGACATACTCCCTCCGTTGCTTGATGTAAGCCATATAGAGAAACAAAAATCCAAAATATAAGGTATATTGCGTTGCACCACTTGTGCGAAGATTTTTTTTAGAAATTTTATTATATTTATCTATCTAATGCAAACTCCTCGAATTTATCACGTCAATTAGTCAGAAATAATCTCGCCAAGAACTGCTCTAGCTTTACCTCGAAGTATGTTCTTTAATATTCGTGCCAAAAGCAATACAGCTTATATTTAGGAACGGAGGGAGTACAAAAACGGTGAGTTCCCATTAGATCTTCAGTCTTACTCCAAAAGCCAAATACTATATTAGCCCTTTTGAGACAATTACATGTTCTAGAAGACAATTCAAATTGATCAATAAGAACAACTAGTTAATCTCTGTTGAAGTAAAACGAGTGGAGTAAGCTCCAATCTTAAGTAGACGAGTGAGTTGTCATGGTCAAGTAATCAACTAAAACAAAAGCTCATAAATAAACTGCCTGCAACTTTT
This sequence comes from Lolium rigidum, assembly GCF_022539505.1. Taxonomy (NCBI): domain Eukaryota; kingdom Viridiplantae; phylum Streptophyta; class Magnoliopsida; order Poales; family Poaceae; genus Lolium; species Lolium rigidum. Next base: position 89,918,975 of record NC_061508.1, read on the forward strand.
TTTTGTTATTCAGAGCACCATCTCCTGGCATTAGCTTCAGGAGAGGGTCCAGCCGGAAAACAATAAAAACACAAGGTGATCCCCTTGAACCCCAAATCCCAATAAATATGGGAACAGCCATGATTCCGGCCGGGAGATCGAGCCAATCTCGGCCACGCCCATAACAGGAGGGCGCCGGCGACACGGCACGCCATGTGCTCCTCCTCTCCTCTCTTCCTCCGAGACACATGCCCACGGTGCCCACAGCCCAAATGCACAGCGGCACCGACCCTTTCCATCCAGAAAATTCAAGATGCAGCTAGCTCCAACAGTAGGTGGGAACGATAAATGCTGGAGCACAGATGCTTCGATTTAACACGTCGAAGTAGCGCCTACGCTGGACTGCACAGGCAGCAATGATACCGCCCAGGAAGAATAGTATGGGCTACAGCAACACTAGCAGCAGACAAAAGGAACAAGGTACGCAAGTACACAGGGCGCGTCATCACTCAGCGCCGTTGATCTCATCTTCCAAAATGAAACTACATACAGCTCCCGTGGGCACGGCGCCGTAGCGAAAAAATAATGGCCAAATCATGCACCGTGCACAATGAATGAATGTTCGTTCCAACTACTGGAAAGTGGGGAGCACTGAATACTCACATTGGCAATACTACAAGAATGTTCAAGCCCGTAGATATACTACAGTTACAGTTTGAGACGGTGAGGCACATCAAGATGGAATGGACAAGCATGGATTCCATTTCGTGTCATCAGTAGACTACAGTTACAGTTTAATCGATCTCGTGGCTCAGCATCAAGAATGGAATGGATAAACAAGGATTCAATTTCATGTCATCAGTAGATCGTCAGCAGGATCTGGCTCTACGTGTGGCAGCTGAAAATTCCTTCTGCACAAACTGGGAATCCGTAGTTCCCAGATCAAGGGCGTGTGATTGAATAACCAGCACAAAGTTTCCAGTTGTAATTGCAAGCGTGGGCGTGGCAGTATATACGAACTAAACAGGATATCCACCTGGCAATGCTCTCGGCGATCTTCACGACGATGAACACCTCCAACACTACATAAGAATGCATCTGCTTCAGCATCCGAGGCCTTTCAGTATATTCCTCAGTTCACTGATAACGTCTGCGCTGCTCGCATATGATCCAGGGAGATTTATGGCGTGGTACTCTAACGCCTTCCAGTGAGAGATCAGAGCAAAATGCGGCCGTCGATACAGGCTGCTGATGATCTCGAGAACTTTCGTGTCTCGCGTAGCCGACACCAGGTGTGTCATACCAGCCCCGTGAGCCCCTATTACTACCGAAGCTTCCAGGATGGCCCGGAGCTGCTCCTTCATACTCATGTGCGCGAAAAGGCCATTGACAACATTTATTTTGCACTTCTGACCTTTTGCCCAGCTATCGACCGCATCGAATACCTCCTGCTCATTGCTTAGTCTAGATTCAACTTTCCCACTGTGACGCGGGTGTGCCAGGTAGTCTTCTCGCCGAACAAAGAGAACATTGAGTCCATCTGATGTTTTAGACGACACGATACCATCGTCCAGAAGACCGAATGAAGCTATAATCATCTCCCCAAACTCAGACAACCGTGCAGTTTTCTGGGGGTCGGGTTTTTCTCTAAGAGACCGAGCGGAGGCACCTTCGCAGCTGAAGCTTTCACTAAGCCCCTTAAATAGAGCAGTCTCGTAGCCCAATGGCGAAAGAACTGCATGCCGGAAGCAAACAGGACCAGAGAAGTTCTTGACATAAGCCACATTCGAAAAAAGTGCTTCCCATGTTTGCTCCAGTGGTGCCTGTGGATGTCAGGTCATATCTGTTACAGACAAGCATATGCAGGGGGAAAACAAATGAATCATTATGAACAAGAATGAGTTCACATGCTAATTAGCATAAAATGCACTCGAAGATGAAATTTAATCAGAATGTATGCAAGCAGCTGATTTCAGTACAATGGAAAAACTGAACAGATGACCGCTCATGTTCTTCTGTTGAATGAGAAACTTAAGTTTCCGGAGGAAGGATCATTCTGTAAATATAATGACAACACAGCTGCCAGTAAACAGAACTGGCATTATTCTTCGCCATCCTACAATATCTTCAAATGTTTTAATAAGGAGTTGCAAACGGCACACACACACACACACACATCAACTTTCGAAGGTACGATCCTGTTCTAACTATTCCTTGGACAGATGGTGAGATGATTGATGAGACATGCTACAAAACGGTTCCCTCTAGTTGACTAATTTTGGCAAACTAACTCATAAGAGTCAAAACTTAAAACTCTCCCCCATGTTCCATTCTTCAATTTTTTACTGTATGAATTACTTAAGCATAGTAGTTGTTATAAACCACACGTTAAACTACATACAATGGTTCTGAACAAAGTGAATAACATGACAGCGCAATCGAAAGTGAAAGTTTAGGAAAATGTAAAAGCATTGAGGAGTATGAATGGCCAAGTCTGGATCAGGTGTCAGGACAGAATTTTCAGGGATTTTTATCTGTTGTAGATGTAGAACAGAAATACTAGGAGAAAAGGAAAGAATTTGGAAGAGTTTCTGATTGGAATGATCTCTGAACAGGAGCAACAGACATGATCCTAAATACGAAATGAATATGTTCAAAATTGAACGAACTAACAAACTACAGAGCAAGCACATAAATATGAAGTTGATAACTTGATATTGGACAACCAAGATAATTGCTAAAACAGGCTGATTGATCATAACTCATGCAGCATATCACATGTAACAATTACAATGTACCAACAATCATAAGCATAGAATGTTTCTAAGTACAGGACATACCTTGCAATGCCCATCCACGAAAACAACATTAGGACGGTCAGGTAAATTTGTGACTCTGGAACTAACATATGCACTGTACCAGTCTGTAATTGTGTGGAAAAGGTTTGCATACTCAAATCGTGTGACCAGAAGTGTCGGTTCTTCAACCCACTGCACCAAGTATTATAAAACACAGTCACTAAACAATTGCAGAAATTGGCGAGCATGTACAGAAAATGTTGTAATAAAAAAAGAACTTCGATATAATAGTCACAATCCTGAAATAATTTAGAGATCTGCTTGACAACAAGTTCTTCTGCTTCTTCGTGAAAACGTATATTGCGGTGAGAACCTATGTGCTGGTACATTTTAGTACCATGGAAATATGGCACTATTGATTTTTTTACCACCCGCTGATATTAACGTGTACTGACATGCATAAGTTGTATATATCTGTAAACTGGTGATCATTGCATGAAGTAGCCATTTTGACCTTAGAAGACAGGAAAAGGTAAGATTCCCCACACTAATCAGAAAAGTAACATATGAAATCGATCATTTGGTAGGGCTCAATGATAACATCTCGCTCCCTCCCATTTACTTGTTGTCACATAGGCTTACAACTCCATATGTTGACCGCAGCGCATATTTATCCCCCAAGTTTCTTTGTCACATAAGATATGAATTTGGAACTGCTCGTTTGCAGATCCCCAGATATATAGGTTTGTGCTAACTCCAATGGTTCAACCTTTACATAACAGACAAAAATACAACAGCATTTCAAAGACAAAATGCAATAACTGGGAAACTGATTAGCTGCAACTGCAATGTTTATTTACCATGGCCCATATCATGACCGGCACGCCATTATTTTGTTTAGATGTGCATGAACATAAGTCTATATATAGAAATGATTAAAAAAACGAGCTGCTAGGCGACGACAGTAGAATGCCTAGCCATAAGCGATAGGTGCTAGGCAGAGGAAAAACTGGGTTCTTTTTTCGAACCATGCAGGAGGACTGCATGTGAAATATCAGAAAGGAGAGAAGGCCAAAGGAAATGACTAAAGTACACGAAGGGAAAAAGTTCATCAACGATCTTTTAACAGTAACACCACTACCTTAAAAACCAAACTTAAAACCCTATAGCTCGTTTGGCAGCCATCACTTTGTGCCAGAATCGTGGAATTCAATAGTTTGGCTATCATGGAATTGGAACCGGCATTTCAATTGGAAATTCCAACGAATTGGTACTTTTTATGTTAAGTTAATACCTGTTCCTAATCCTGTCACTCCTCTGGAAATTATTTCATTTCATTAATACTTTTGGCAGCCAAAACCTGATTTTTCAGCTTTGGAATTGAAATTGGACAAATGAAATAATGACACCAGTGTCCTATCATTTCATTTCTGTCAAATGAATTGAGTGTTACCAAACGAGCGCTTAAGATCACTAAAAAGTAGACGGCCAAGCTCTAGGGAAGTAGTCTATGCAGTAAAAGACAACCCCCACTCGCTGACGCCCACTGTAATAGATCAGTTTTGATCTGCTAAATGACTTGTTGGATTGGTCAGTACACATTGTCAAACACTATTCCATTCCTCTCCCTCCAGATCGTCCAAAATGGTAAGCATCACTAGCGAGTTTAGTCTCTTACAGTTGTCACCCTGAAGCATGTCATTCGCCTGAGAACGCCAAGAGCGAAACTAAAGTGCAGTAGAGGGAACAGCCTGAGCCCGACCGGCCCAACTAAGAATTGTGCTTCAGATGATATTCACGACTGCACAGCCGATGCAAAGGTGTTGAGCATCCTCGCTGGCCGAGTTACATAAGATGCATTTGTTGATGTGCGGATGCCCACACTTGGCCAGCCTGTCAAACGTTCATTTTCTTCCACTCTTGATCAGCCATGCAGTGAATCTGCAGCAAAGTGGCGCCCAAGAATTCCAGATTGCCTTAGCTGCATCGCATGAAGTAACAGCACTGCAATGAGCACGGTAAACCGATTTGCAGGAGAAGGCTCCATTCGGTTACTGGAGCCAGGTCCATGGGTCTTCTTCGCACAAAGTGGGATGAAAATATCTAATTTCTTCCAAAACCGCAAACACTTGCATGGAAGACTGAATGGAGAGTTTTTATTTTTATTTTGCTCTAGTGGCCACATTGATAGCTTCGTAAACATCAGCATAAGCAGATTTTTGTTCCCTTCCAAAGAAAAGCCCTTCTAATCTTATCAATCACTTTGAAGACCCGGAAAACTAGGCATTTACTGCTAGTGCTTTCTGCTTTGCTTACCCTGATACATGGTCCGCTATAGTTCAGTACATTGAAATTGTCTGTCATCCGTATCTGATATGTGGTGTGCACAGAGAGACACAGATGCTTCTTACATTGTTGAGGAAATAAACTTTGGCATCCATGCACGATGTGCAACCCAAACTTGCTGAAGACTATTCTGTAGCTTTCAAATAGGGGCTCCAAGCAAATCATATAGGGGACAGAATATGCACCACTTGTCGCATTTGATTCTGAATTTGTACAACTTAAGTCTTGATTCCGAATACAATATGTACCACTTTGTCATCAGTTGTTTTAGAAAAGTTGTTGGCAATTAAGGTGGATTAGCTAAGGCATAAATCTTAAGTGCAGACTGTGTGAGCTGGAGGAGGGTTGCAAAACTGGTCTGCAATTCAAAATAATCCTTTGTCTAGGAAACTAACAAAATAAATTAGTAATAGAAGGTTGCTGCATGAGAACTGGATCCAGTAGACTACAATTAATTCCTTATTAAATACCAAGCACACAGCCATCTGTACTCCTACAGTTTATCAGATTGCGTTCTGGGACTACAGATTCTACAATAGCTCATTTCCGTATTCGGATGAACCACCAAACATATGTTAGCAGATATGTTACGTACTCCCTCCGTTTTAAATTAATTGACGCATATTTGTCTAGATGCGCATGTATTAGACGCGTTTTAGTGTGTGATAGATACGAATCTAGAAAAATCTGGCTCAATTATAAAATATCAACGTTCAAGCACTTGCATGAAAGACTGAATGGGGAGGGGTTTTATTATGTCGGTGTGTCGCTAATCCAATTACTACTATCAAGAATTGCTTCGGCACCATTCTCTTTGCTCTAGTGGCCGCATTGATAGCTTGGTAAACATGAGCAAAATTTTCTATTGTTTTCCCATTGATCCATTTGTCAGTCCAGAAAGAACATCTCTCACCATTTTTTACAGTGACTTTGCATTGATGATTTGGCAATTTTTCTCGTCAATGGGTATGACCAAGATACTCCATGGTCTGTCCTTGGCACACCTCAGGTTCCATGCCCTGACATATAGTCTGCTATGGTTCATTAATTTGATATTGTCATTCATCCATATCTGATATGCGATGAGCACTGGGAGACAGATGCATGTTGCATTGTTGAGGTAGTAAACATTGGCATGCATGCACATATGTTATATCCAAACTTGCTGAAGACTAATTTGTATGCAGCTATCAAATAGGGGCCCTAAGGAAATCATATACTAGAGGACAGAAAAATAGAATATGCACCACTTGTGACATTTGATTCTGAATTTGTACAACTTAAGATGCTGATTCCGAATATACAATATGTACCACTTTGTCATTAGTTGTTTTAGAAAAGTTGCTGGCACTTAAGGTGGATTAACTATGGCATAGATGTTAAGTGCAGATTGCGTAAGCTGGACAAAGGTTGCAAAACTGCTCTTGCAATTCGAAAGGAACAATTTATTCTTTGTCTAGGAAACTGACAAAAGAAATTAGTATTAGAAGGTTGCTGCATGAGAGCTTGATCCAGTTGACTACAACAATTAATTCCTTATTAAATAGCAAGCACGCAGCCATCTGTAGTCCTCCATTTTATCAGATTACGTTCTAGGAATACAGATTCTGTAATAGCTCATTTCTGAATTCGGATCAACCACCAAACATATGTTAGCAGCAGATATATGTTACGTACTCCCTCCGTTTCAAATTAGTTGTCACGTATTTGTCTAGATGCACATGAATCTAGAAGTAGATACATAGAATCTAGACAGATCTGCTTCAATTAATTTAACAAAACTTAGTCATCAGCTAGCTATCACGACAAGGAATACCTGGGAGCAGTGGAGCTCACCGGGCGGCACCACGCGCGCGGAGTCCAGCAGAGCTCTCATGGTGTGCATCCCGATCCCGTCGGCGGGCACGTAGGCGTCGAGGAACCCAGGCTCCAGCAAGGGCCCCGTCCTCCCCGCCGCCACGCCCTCCACCTCCAGCGCGCCGGGCTCGTACCTGGGCAGCTCCTCCTCCTCCGCCCGGCCCATCACCTGCCCAATCGGCTCGCCGCCGCGGGACATGGCGATGAGCGCCGGGTCGAGCCGCACCCTGGCGCCCTCGCAGATCGAGCTGCCCAGCGTCTCGCTGTGGTGGCAGCGGAACCAGCCGCCGCGGCCCTCGGGGAGGACGTCGACGCGGCGGGAGAAGCCGTTCCCGAAGTAGGCCTCGCAGGAGCGCGGCGGCAGCGACGGGTCGGCGGTCCAGGGGAGCAGGGACGGGAGGCGCGGCCACGGCTTCTGGGAAGATGGAGTCTGGCGTCGCTCCTGGGTTTGGGGTTCGGGCTCGGCGGGATTTGGGGGAGGGTGGTGGGACTGGAGGAGGAGGTAGAGCGCGAAGGAGACGGCGTGTACGGCGAAGACGATGAAGAGGACGCACGGGATGAGGCGGCGCAGCCTCTGGCTGTGGCTGTGGGTGGTGCGGCCGGCCATCGTCGCCGGCGGGCGGCGGCCGCCGGAGTGTGGTCGGCGCCGTCGGGTTTCGTGTGGGGCTGGACTCGAAGACGGAGCCGCCGCGGTAGGGGAAAGTGGAAGTGCCCGGAGCCGGAGGAACCGTTGGTGGGTAGATCGGACGGTTGGTTGGCGCGGTTGGTCGGTCTATGGACGGCTGCGCTTCTGTCGCCATGAGGAAAAGTGTCACTCCCACTGCTCCACTAAGTAGATTATACATTAGAAAATTAGATGTGTTTACCTACTCTGCAACTTCTGCAGAGAACAGGCAAAACACCCGACCAAGCAATCGATTTGTTTACCTACTCTGCAGCTTGTGCAAATTGCGATGACTGCGATGTTACTAATGGCTCCCAATTTTGTTTATGAATTTTTGCGGAGAGAAGAGGCTTCAGTCAGTCTCCAGATGTCAATATCTAGTCTAGAATCTCTAAATTGGAACCATACGAAATGGACAGCTGTTTACAAAAAACAAACTTGTATAGTACTACTAATTTAGTTCAGAGTACTGATCACCACCATTAGATAATTATACATTGACGCTGTTGGTTTTCCTCTTCCTTCCTTGAGCCACATATTCAATTCGAGATTCCATATCTCTGAAGCATCTCACTTATGTAGTATTCTGTGAGGAAAACAGCCTGATGCTCCACGTGGAGTAGATTAGGCCAGTATATTCTTCGAGAGAATTCCTTATATGACACTGGTCCTAAAATATGGTGCCTTATGTGACACTCTCAACTTTTTTGCTTCCTTCTATGGTCATTTGTGTAAAATTTATGCATCACATGACACACTAGTGTATTTTTTGAGCTAACGTTGTAAACTTTTCACATACAAAGTCAGTTCTGCCCCTGGTGCAATGTGTGACAAAAATTCATGTGACAATAAGAGAAGAGAGTTGTTTAACTATATAAATATACTAATAATAACTGAAACGATAAATCAAAAATTCGGCAGAACCTCCCCTGTATTTTGATGCCATATTCCCTGCACACAGTTTATATGTATATAATCGATTGAACAAATCTCAACAATTGACAGAAAGCAACCAGATTCACATATAAGTCACAAATAGTTCACATAAGTTAGGCCGCCCTGCCCACCCGTCGCGCCGTGCCCGCCCGCCGCGCCCTGCCCGCCCGCTCCATGACCGGCGCGTCGCGCCCGGCCGCCTGCTCCATGGCCGCAGCAACCGACGCCTCGGCCGCCGGTCCTTGGCCGCCGCCACTGGTAGGGTTCCGCCCGACGCGTGAGGTGCGGGCTCGTTCGATGTGGATGGTGTGCAAACAGAGAAAAGGTGAAACAGGGGTATTTTGGTCCACGTGAGCAAAAACTAACGGAACAGTTGACAGAATGTCATATAAGGCATACAATTCATACAACAGGTCACATGAGGAACCAAAAGTTGATAGTGTCATATAAGGCGAAAATGCTCAACTGAACTCGAGCGCAGATGTGCTCTTTTTCTGAACCACACGTTTGCGGAAAGATTGGTATGACCGGTCTGTATTCAACTCTGTAGGGCCCATCTCTGCGCGCGTAATCATGTCCACCGTGACGAAGGAACGTGACCATCACAACTTTCCTTGACGGACTGGACCGTACCAAAACGTCCTAGACGCATCTACACCGATCGCAAATGACAGACACAACCTCCTGTGCATCCACATTTAAGGTGTGTTTAGATTGTGACCAAAATTGCCCGAATAAAATTTGGGCTAGCCAATATTTAATTGAGATATTCCTTGCTCACCAGTTGATTAAGATTAGCTAAAAAAATAGTAGAATTGGTAATGAACCATTGGCAAGGCAAAAAAAAATTTGTCGAAACAGACTTTCGCCCCTCTATATTAATATAGCAACCACACCAATACAACATTTCAAAACAAAGAAAAATATTGGAGCAACAACAACAACATGCCCAAAAATATAAAGAAATGAAGTCAATGGCGAAGCCCGACGAGACGACGATGACCCGCAACCGCTGCGCCCTCTGTCTTGGCCCCACCATGCTCCAAGCACTCTAAAGCGCCTCGTTCCAAGCAGCCCCATCGAGAAGGGAAGCACCATCGACACGATGTTGCTGCCCAACCAGACCGGTCCTAGGGATTCCCCGGCACGAAGAGTACAATGGATAGAGGATTCCCACGACCCCCTTTAGCAAGGAATGGTTCCATAGAACGATTGACAAGGGATTAACTTGTCAATGCCTATGGATTATAGGCTAGGGTTTAGTTAGAAGTAGAGGGCAAGTAGATCTCGAAGGTTTCAGCCGAAAAGTACTCGACGGATATGAAAACTAGGGTTTGCAGACAATGATTCGATGATCTTCTCGTCCCTCGACCCCCCTTTATATAGGTGGAGCCGAGGGATTCGTGCTATACAAGGATTACGGAGTCCGGGACGGTTTCTAACTCATCCCGCCGGATTACAAATAACACTTCCTATTACAACTCTATCTTTTCCTTAAATACATCTTGGGCTCTCGAGTCTTCTTATTCTTCGGGTAGTGGGCCTTCAATAAACCCCGGGTACTATATTAGGCGGGCCCATTTGGGATGCCTATGTCGGTAGCCCCGAGATTTTGCTTGAATCGTAGAATCGGGGAAAATCTCCATTGTCTATTTTTATTCGAAAGCTTTTAACTTTTATACTTTTTCTCATAAAATTCTATATTGTACGGGGATATCGGTAGTTGGGGCTAGTTCATCGACGGATCGGGTACTAGTTAAGCTGCTCTAGTGGCAATCCGCAAAAACCTACTTCAAAATCACGTCCCTGGACATGATTTCGGGATGCTTGGTGTAAACTTCGACGGGCGCCGCTTAAGGTCTTACCATTCTGTCGAGTCCCGGTTAAATTTATCGAGTACCTAACGCGTCCGTTAGGATTTTTCTTCGTATACTGTTGATACGGATAAAAGTAGCGAGCGCGAGTCTTTGGCGATGCCACGCCCGGCGAGAATAGGTACGGGGTCTTACCTTCGCAATTTTTGCGGCATTCGAGAAATTGATCGCAACTTCGGCGTTACGAGAATATATTGTCGAGTGCTTTTCCGGCTGTTGGAATGGCACATTTTATTGAGTCAAATATGACTTATATTGCTTTCCCGATGGGAGTATATGGAGAGTTAATGATAACTCGAAATATACTATCTTGCTTGTTCTATTTTTCCTTTGTTAATTTCATCGGGCACGCGAACAGCGTTCCCGATGGGAGTAGCTCCGAGGCTACAGCCAAGAACTTGTGCTTGGTTGTAGGCTCAACATTTTAGTCCACCTTGTCACTATATTGCCATTATCTCCTGATATTCTTTCCTCCTTCTTCTTTTCTCTTTTTTTTCTTTTTTTTTTTTTTTTTTTTTATATCGGGTACGCGAACAGCGCTCCCGATGGGAGTAGCCCCCGAGGCTACAGCCAAGAACTTGTGCTTGACTGTAGGCTCAACATTTTCTATATTTGCCATTGTCGAAATTTTTCTTTATTCGAAGTAGCCCCCGAGCATTTGGGCAAAAACTTGTTTCGACCAAAGGCTCCCGATGCATTCAAATAACTTATCCTGTCGCCATTCTCCTTTCTCTTGTCGACATATTTTCCCTTGTCAAATTTTCTTCAACTCTATCACTTGGTCGATATTTTTCTGCTTTGTGGGTCCATCGCTCCCACCATATTGACACGTCGTGGAAGTGGGGGACACACGTCCTCCGCTTTTTCTGGTGCACGTACGGTAACGCCTATCCTGGTAAAAATACTTTTTTGCCCTTGTAACTAGAAGATCAATTCTCGCCACACGATTTCCTCATCCAACGGTTCAACTGCTTCACCCAATTCTTATATAAACCTGTCTTCAACCTCCGTTCATCCCCTCGCTTGCGCCGCTCACCTGCTCCTCTTCGCAAATCTTCCTCTGCGCCCAATCTTCGCCGATTTCCCTCTCTCGCATACATTGCTCAACCCGCTTCCGTGAATGCCGCCGCGTGCACGTTTGACTCGCCACAGCACTCCAGAGTCCGCGATGGCCGCTGAGATCTTGAGTGGGAGAGATCCAAGATCTCCAACCAAGACACCAACCTGATGAAAAAGCTTGGCCCGATGAAGAAGGAAGGCGCCATCCGCTTTCCCGGTGAAGAAAGCTATCCCAAGCCTCCCATGGAGTATCGGGTTAGTTTTGTTGACCATCTGATCCGCGGCCTTTCTACCCCAATCCATGATTTCCTCCGCGGTCTTCTCTTTGTCTACGGGATTCGGTTGCACCGGTGACTCCCAATTCGATCCTCCATATTTCTATTTTTATCACTCTTTGTGAATGCTTCCTTGGAGTCGCTCCCAATTGGGCTCTTTGGAAGCGCATTTTCTGCCTTCGCCGCAATGGCGCGCACCACGCCACCTACAACATAGGTGGTGTAGTTATCTGTGTCCGAACCGATGTCGAGTATTTCGACGTCAAATTTCCCGACTCCGTCCAAGGATGGCGCAAGAGGTGGCTCTATATACACGAAGAAAGCGCCAACTCCGTGGAACACAACATAGTTCCTTTCGACGGAAACGCGAAAATTCAACGCCGCCACTCCTGGGACGCCGAAGCTTCCGAAGAAGAGAAGAAAGCGACGAAGCTCTTATGTCTCGTATTCATCGGCTCCAAAACACTCGAGGCAAAGAGTTATCCGGTGTCCAAATCACGGCCTATTTTCTTAGAATTAGAGTGCAGCCTCTTCGGGCTCGCAAAAATCCTCTTTGGACGTACTACGGTGCCAATGACGCCAATAGGCTCTCCGGTGATCTTTACGTGAAGGACTTGGAGAAGCTTATTCGAAGAATTACCTCTACGAGTAAGAAGGATCCTATTCCTTCCTCTGTCGCGTGGCACCCTACAACTCCACCAATCCTCTTCCCGAGGTATTTTGTCTTCTCGAATTTTTATCTTGTTCTGAATTTTCCCTGCATCTCATTGTATTTAACATCTCGCTATTTTTCCTTTGTCACTATTTTTACAGGGTCACCCTACTATGGCTTCCCTTCCTCCTCTTCACGAGGATGGAGAAGTCGAAGAAATGGGTATAGTTGCCGAAGATGCTCAAGGCTCTTCCCTTCTCGAAAGTGAAGTCGCTGGTTCTCACAAATCTGCGGCTTCCCATGAAGAGAGGTTGAGTACGAAGCTAGTGAATCGGCTGAATCCCTTCCTCCTGCTGTTTCCCGAAGAACAAAAGGAAGAGGACTGAAGTCGAGGATTCTAGCATGTCTAAGGCTGAAGAAGTTGGTCCTTCGATCCGAAGGCGGCTTATGATCCTTATTTTGAGTCCCTCATCGGCTCGTAAGTCAATTTTATCTCTCCTCCTCTCTTTGATGTACCCGAAAGATTTAACTCTGTCTTGCTTTTTGTCTTGTCGATTTTTTGTTTACTAGTGATGAGGAAGAAGTGCCGGCTATGACGTCGCTCCTCGGACCAGCACGTCACGTACTGTGCTTGTTTCAGACACGTTAGTTGAAGGAGATGAAACATCGCCTCCTCAACAAAACGTCGTCACTACTACTCCACCGTCAAGCCCCCTTGCCCCTTCGCCAAAAAGGGCAAGGGTTGAAATGACCATTGAGCCTCCTCCTCAATTGGGCAGCTCTTCGACGCAGCTCTTGGATGATGTAAGTTTGTCGAGATCTATATTTCGTCTATGTTGCTTTTGTGAATCCTTTCTTTTTGTAATACCGAAGTTTTTCCCCTTCTTTTTCTTCCTTTTTGACAGCCTATGATCAAGGATCTTATTCGCATCGGGTCCCAATTTATTGGGTACCGCGAGTATGCCAGCAGGGCCGAGGGTAACGTCTTTTATACTTGCTGTTTCCCTTGGTTTTTTATTCCTGCTGCTTGTCGCTATTTTTGATCTTTCTTCTCTTTCTTTCCCTTCCTCAACAGAAAAACTTGCAGAGGCTAATAAACGTGCCGAGACACTTGCTCGAAAACTCGAGCAAAGTGAAACGGCACGTAAGAAAGCTGAGCTTGCCGCTAGCGAAGCCAGAGCTGAGGCTGATGATGCCAAGGCAAAGGCTGCTAGTGTCGAAGAATTGCAGCAAAAGCTTAAGGATGCTGAATCTGCCTTGCATGAGCAAAAATCTGCACAGGTTGCACGAGAACAAGGGATCATCAAGCGTTTAAATTCGCAAAGTCGACGCACGCTGAGTAATATCACTTGTCCCTTCTATTTTGCTTGTACTTCTTGTTTCTTGGTTCTTGACTAATGTTCTTTCTTGTGTGGCAGCCCAAACCAACCAAGATTTTGACCTGGAAAAGTCTGTCAATGACCCTCTTCTTGACGCACTTTCTCTTCTAGAGTCCCATGGACGCGAGATTCGTGAAGGCGTGGCCAATGCTAGTGGGGCTTTGTCGGCGTTGTTCCCCTACTTCTTCCCGAAGAAAGAGGAACCTTCGACTTTCCTTGACCTCGCCAAGATGTTCAATACATCGGAAGATCTTGGGTTGAAGCTGCGCCATGAGAACATGAAGGTAGCCGTTGAAAATGCTTGTTGCTCCGGTTGTCGACGGTCGGCGGACTCTCGGCTCGGACGAAGGTTGGCGACACCGATCCGATAGAACGGTCGAGGTGGAAGTCAACGATGAAGGCGGCCAAGCCCAATACGAAGAAAATCTTGGCGTATCTCGGGATCCGGCCGGCGTCGACTCCTAGTTCGTCAAGGCCGGAGGTCTAGTTGCATGCCTCTGTTTTTCTTTTGCTTCTTTTGCTCTTGTCGCCAAAGTAGTCATTTGGCGACACGTACTTTCTTAATTCCACTTGTAGTGCCCTTGTAATTATTCCCAAGAGATTAATGAAGAATTCTATCTTTGCTGTTTTTTTGATGTTGTTCGTTTAAATTTCAGTTGATATTTGATAACTATACGCCAATTCCTACTCCTTCCAATGCTTCGCCTTCTTCCGCGCGGTGAGAGCTGTTAACGATCACTTTTGTTGATGATACCTTGTCACAAGAATTGAATGATCTTCGACAACAACTTCGGTATGCGAAAAAGCAAACACTTGTGATGATGGAGCGAGTCTCGTAAATCATCCGAAGCCGAAAAAGTTGCCCTTCGGCAAGTCCACGAGGCTATGGCTGCTAAGGAGATTCTTTGTTTACGAAGCTGAAAAAGCGGTTACTCGAGAAAATTTCATGCTCGAGTTAATGAATGAAGCCAGTGCAGATATGTCAGGTATGTTTGTTTCGTCTTGTGATATCTTTGATCTTCATGCTATTGTCTCCTAAAGGTTGTCCCTTCGTTGTGTTGATAGGTGCCTTTGTTGATGCTGCTGCTGAGGAAGAAAGGGTAAACGCTAGGACAAACCTCCTTGTCAATCTTTCCTTGGACCATGGTTCTTTGTTTTGGGCTACTCCGGAGAGGACCCGCCAAATTGTCAGATTTCAGGATCGTACCTCTCAAACCCGTGATTTCCTTCACTTCTGTACCAAAACCTTATCTATGGTTTACAACTCCATGTTTCCTCGGAATGTCCCACCAAAAACTCTTCCTGAATTGATGGAAAGATTCAAGGATGCTCGCGGTATCCACGATTTTGTCAAAGCACAAGCGGTAGGCTGGTGCCGGATTTGCTCTTATCATGCTCCGGATCTGTCACTCAAAGCTTGACCTTGCCCAAGTTGTCGAGAGGGTTCATCAAAAGGTAAAACGCCGGAGAGTTGGTGTTGATAGGATTAACACGAAGGTTACACCTATAGCCGAAGAAATGATTGAGGACCTTCTTCGGATGGATGCCGAGCTTTTTTGCCGATGGCCATTATGCCGACTTTCTTGGTGCTGCTCCGGAGGAGAAACAGAGTTACTCTTGACGATATACTGAATCAAGACTAGTTATTTGCTTCTTGTAGAAATTTCTTCTTTGTAGTCCATGACCATATTGTAAAGCAACCATTATATTTCTATGTTTGCCTAGCCCCCGAGTGTTTCGGTGACTTTTTTTATATTTGTATATTTGCGAGGTTGTGGACCAAGGCATTTATATATTGAAGGCAAGTATGAGCCCCCGAGCTTTTATTGAGTACTATTTTGTATTTTTATTGACTCACGAGGTATTTGAATACCAAGGCAAGATTTTTTCTTCTTTTATCGATGAACTATATTGAATTTCGTCGGAACGATGACTTTGGTCATGTTGACAAAGAAGAAAGGTGATATAACCACTATCTTTATTATATTGCAGCACCGCGAGCCCGCCTCATTAAAAACCTTCTCCGGCCCCACTCGGTGCCCCGAAAAAGGAAAAGAGTGCGTCTGAAAACTCGCGGGCGTTTCAGTACATTGAAGTTTTACAAGGACTATATTTCGACTCTAGGCGTAAAAACGCCTGAGTTGCGCCACATTCCAGGGGTTTGGCTCCTCCACCCCCGTCTTCTTGTCCTTTATCCTGTATGCTCCTCCTCCGATTACTTCCGTGACGATATAAGGGCCGAGCCAAGGTGACTCGAGTTTTTCATGACTTTTTTGCGTGAGCCGAAGAACTAGGTCGCCCACCTGAAAAGATCTTGGCCGCAAACGTCGACTGTGGTAATTCTTCAAGTCCTGTTGATATTTGGTTACTCGAGACAATACTTCGTCTCGAGCTTCATCAAGTGCATCCACATCATCTTCTAATGCTTTTCTCGACGTTTCTTCGTCATACTCCGCGACACGTGGAGAGTTGTGCTCTATCTCGATTGGTAGTACTGCTTCGCTCCATGTACCGGAAAGAACGGAGTTTCTGTGTCGTCTGTATTTGGAGTTGTTCGGATGCTCCACAACACACTTGGTAGTTCTTCGGGCCGGGTATGTCGAGCTTTTTCTAGTGGTCCTAGCAAGCGCTTCTTGATGCCATTGCGAGATGATGCCATTGGCTTTCTCGACTTGCCCATTGGTTTGAGGGTGTGCAAGCGATGCAAAGTTCAGCTTGATACCCACCTCTTCGCAATAGTCTTTGAATTCATTGGACGTGAAGTTGCTTGCCGTTGTACGTGACGATGCTTGTGGGGCACTCCAAACCTGAAGACGAGGTCTTTTATGAATTTTACTGCGGATGCTCCGTCCGGTGAATTTATCGGCTTTGCTTCTATCCACTTTGTGAATTTGTCGACGACTACTAGCATGTATTCCTTTCCTCCTGGCGACGATTTGTGTAACTTGCCAACCATGTCGAGTCCCCATTGTGCAAAGGGCCATGACAAAGGTATTGGTGCTAGCTCTGCTGCTTGGAGAGTGAGGTTTTGCGGCAAACCTTTGACACGCGTCGCAAGTTCGTACTATGTCCTTAGCGTCCTCTATTGCTTGTCAACCAGTAGAATCCTGCCCGAAAAACCTTGGCTGCGATAGCTCGACTACTTGCGTGGTGGCCACATATTCCTTCATGTACGTCCTTTAGAATTACTCTTCCTTCTTCGGGTGTAACGCACCTTTGCAAGACGCCTGAAATACTTCGCTTATATAATTCTCCCTTAACCACCGTGAAAGCTTTGGAGCGTCGGATTACTCGCCTTGCCTCAAGCTTGGATCATCCGGTATTTCTTTCACGAGGATATATGATATGTATGGCTGCATCCATGGTATACGTATTACTAGGACCAGGTCTTGCTCCTCTTCTTCTTCCTCTTGCTTCTCCTTGATAGCCCCAGGGGTTTCTTCTCCTTCTTTTTTGATTTTGTTGTCTCGGTGGATCTCTCTGTTATCTCCTCCCAAAATACACCTGGTGGGACTGCAAGGCACTTGCGACCCGATGTTTGCAAGAACGTCGGCTTCGTCGTTGCTCAATCTGCTAATATGATTTACTTCGCATCCATCGAACAATTTCTCGAGCTCATTGTACACCTCCTTGTATGCCATCATGCTATCATTGATTGCGTCACATTGGTTCATAACTTGCTGAGCTACCAGCTGTGAGTCGCCAAAGATTTTTAGTCGAGTTGCTCCGCGGTGCTTTCGCCATCTTCATCCCGTGTATGAGAGCCTCATATTACGCTTCATTGTTAGATGCGTTAGGGAACGTCATCCGAAGGATGTACTTCAACTTGTCGCCTTCGGGTGATATGAGTACTACTCTGCGCCGGCCCCTTCAAGCCTCTTGGACCCATCGAAGTTCATAGTCCGGGTTCTCGATAAATGCGGGGGTCTGTATTTTGCAACTCCATCCACTCGCGATGAAGTCCGGTAGTATTTGCGACTTTATTGCTTTCCTTTTTTCATACGTGATGTCCCGAGGGAAAGTTCTATTCCCCAAAGGGAGACACGGCCCGTAGCTTCCGGGTTATTCGGTATATTTGACAAAGGAGCTTCATTGACCACTATGATCGGGTGTGCCGAAAAATAGTGGCGCAATTTTCGTCTTTGTCGTGAACACTCCATATGCTAGTTTTTGGTGCGAGGGTACCTTTGTTTTGAGGGGGACAAGACTTCGGCTGACGAAGTATGCTTGGTCATTGTACTCCATGGATTTTCCCTTCTTCTTCTCTTTCGACAACTAACACCGTGCTAACCACTTGGGGTGTGGCTGCAATATACGGCGGGAGAGGTTCCTTTTCCTTTGGAGCCACCGGGATTGGTGGTGTCGATATTTTTCGCTTCAGATCCTCGAAAGCTCTATCGGCTTCTTCGTTCCACTTGGAATTTATCTCCTTGTTTGATCGGCGCATAAAATGGTAACGCTTTTTCTCCTAACACTGGCGACGAATGCTGCTCAAAGCTGCGACTCGCCCGGTTAGGCTGCTGTATTTCTTTCAACTTTGTTGGCTTCCTCATTGTTACTATGGCTTGTATTTTGTCGGGATTTGCTTCAATCCCTCTTGCTGAAACTAGAAACCCCGAAGTTCTCCTGTTGGGACGCAAAAGAACACTTCGTCGGGTTCAGCTTGAGGCAGAATTTGTCGAGGTTGTCAAAAGTTTCCTTGAGGTCCTCGATCAGCGTTGTCCCCTTTTTTGATGTTATGACGACATCATCGATGTATACTTGCACGTTTTTCCCAATCTGTGTTGCTAAACACTTCTGCATCATCCTCTGATATGTTGCTCCCGCGTTTTTTAGACCGAAGGGCATTGTCTTGTAGCAAAACACGCCATAAGGTGTAATAAACGCTGTTTTAGCTTCATCATCTTCTTTTAATCTGATCTGGTTATAACCAGAGTATGCATCCAAAAAGGAAAGACGTTCACAGCTGCAGTGGAGTCGATAATTTGATCGATCCTTGGGAGGGAAAGTGATCCTTAGGGCAATGTTTGTTGAGACACGTAAAGTCGACGCACATGCGAAGGACTGTCGTGTTTTTCTTTGGCACCATCACTGGGTTAGCTACCCATGTGGCTTACGTAGATATCTCTACGATAAAACCAGCTTCCTCTAGTCGATTTATTTCGATAGCATGGATTTGCGGTTTGGTTCGAAAAACGCCGCAAAGGTTGTCCGATTGGTTTTCTTTGTTGGATCCAAATTTAGGTGGTGCTCGGCAAGTTCCACTGGGTACTCCTGGCATGTCGGCTGGACACCATGCGAAGATTTTCCGAGTTCTCACGGAGGAACTCGACGAGCGCGCTTTCCTATGCGATATCCATGTTGTTTGCAATGGATGTCGTCTTTTTGGATCTGTCGGGTGAATCCGCACCTCCTTAGAATTTTTCTCCGTGTTGAAAGTTGATTCCTTGTTTGGCCTTCCGACGTACGGCGGTACGTCGTAGTCGATCATGCTCTTCGACGCCAAGTATTCCGCTTGCATCCCGAAGGTTTCGACAATCGATGGAAATCCTTGTCGCACTTATCGGCTAAAGCAAAGCTCCCTTTGACCGTGATTGGTCCCTTGGGTCCGGGCAATCTCCATAACGGATATGTATAGTGTGAGTACTTGCCATAAATCTAGCGTATGCTTGGTCGTCCCAACAAAGCGTGGTGCTTGCGATGGGAAATCCACGACTTCAAACTCCGGCTTCTCGATTCTATAATTTTCTCGGGTTCCAAAGCTGAACGTCGAGGTTGATCTTCCCCAATGGGTAACTTGGTTTCTCCGGTGTGATGCCGTGGAACCTTGTGTACGTTGGCTTCGGGTTTGCTAAGGATATGTTCATCTTCCTCAATGTATCTGCATACATGAGGTTTAGAGCTGCTTGCCGCCATCTATGAATACTCGAGAAACGTCAAATCCTGCGATAGCTGGCTGGCAGAATGAGTGCTTGGCTGCCACTGGTCGAGGAACTTGCTGCGGGTGGTCCGCTATAGTGAAGCCGATGTCTTGTCACGACCAATTGAGGTACTCAGCTTGTTGGTGGAGGCATTTTCTCTGCCATGAACACTGTCGCGAGATTACTTTTTGAGCTCTATTGGATGGCCTTCCCTTCGAATCATCGACACTTGCTCCGTTGGAGTTAGGATCAACATAGGGTGGTGGTGCTTGGTGCTTGCCGCTATTCCGAGCTGGTGTTGATTGCCTTACGTAATCGCGGGAGGTGGCGGTAGATGAATTTCGCTCCTAGGCTCCCGAGGGTTTCTCTGTGCTTTGCTCGTGCGTGAGCGTTTTACGCACATCTGAACATTGCTTGGAAATTTCGACAATCCTTACGTAGGTGTCCGACTGTCTTTTCCCATTGCTGTCGAGGAAGAAGTGCATCTGGCACGGTCCGTTCAACATTTCTTCGGGAGACATAAAAGGTCGTGGAAACCTCGGCCCACTATTTTGCCTGTTACGGGAGTCGTCCCTACTATCACCTCGCTGTTCATTGCTTCTCTGATAATCATCTCTGTTGCTTGCTCCTGTATTTGACCGAAATCCTGCCGAAATTTGCCCTGGGGCGTCGTAATTCGGATACTGCCGAGGAAATCGTCGCCTCGTCTGATAATTTCGACCACGGTCCTCCTCTGGCGACCTATGTCGTTTATTGTGGACAGCGTCTTCTCCGTCTGCCCATTTATTTGCTATCTCCATCAACGCGGATCTTGTTTTTGGATTGGTCCTTCCCAAGTCCTCGACAAAATCTCCGCGCCTGATTCCTGCGACAAACGCATCTATTGCTCTCTCGTCAGATATATTTTCTGCCGAGTTTTTTATGATGTTCCACCTTTGGATGTACTTTCTCATAGACTCATCTGGCTTTTGTCGACACGCCCTTAGCTCTTCCAACGATGCAGGCTTCTTGCATGTGGATGCGAAGTTCTTGACGAAAACGTCCTCGAAACTTTCCCAGTTGTCGATGGATCCTGGCGGAAGTTTTTTGATCCAAGATCGTGCGGCTCCACTTAAGTGCACCTGAATACTTTGCATCGCTGTTGCTCTAGTTCCTCCGGTTAGCTTCACCGTCTCGAGGTAATCTATCAACCGAGTCCTCCGGGTCTTGCAAGCCGTCGAACTTTTTGAAGTGATCGGGTAACTTGAATCTGAGGGGACTCGAGTTTTTCGGACTCTTCTCGTGAAGCACGGTAGACCGCACATATCCTCGTCATTAAGCTCCGGGGACTGCCGATGATCTCTTCTGCTTTGCCTTGCTCTGTCGACCCTTGCTTGCACTCCTGTGTCTCTTGCTCCACTTGGTCCTTCCGGCGCTGCCGCCGTGACTACTGCAGGTCGTGGACTATTTTGCCTTGCTGCTTCTTCGGGAGGCGTTGCTACGAACGCTGTCCCCATAGCTCCAACCCCTGCTAACGCCATGTTGTATAATGTTTCCCTTGGATCTCCTGGGGGTGGTCTGGATGCAAGGATGTAAGCTTGTGTCGCCATATACCCGGCTTACGGTGTCTTAGGGATAATATTTCCTCTTGTATCTATCGTCATAAAAGACATGTCGAGGTTTTGAATCAAGTGCTCTCTTTCTGCTTCGGGTATGTGTTGTAACCTTGATCTTCCTCTGTTCCGAGCCTCTCTGTGGCTATCACCCGAAACTCTAGATTGTCCACTTAGATCTGCCCTTCTCCTGCTGGATGCAGAGGCTGCCTCCTTTCTCCTGTTTAACTCAGCTGTCTGTTTTTCTATTTCTCGGGCAGTTCGTGCGAGCATATATTGATAAGCTTGCAGTTCTTGAGCTGTAGCTGTCGTCGTCATTGGTTCTGAACCATCTATGGCTTTTGCCGCTCTATCCCAGGCTGCCTGTGGAAGTTGAACTCTGACGCGTGGTGTGGGCCCGTCGTATTTAGTGCCCATACCTCTCCTTAGATCTGAGGGATCGACAAAAGGATTTCCCAATTGGTCGAAAGCCTCCGATGTTTCCTCTTGATCTTCGATAGCATAAATCCGATGATATTTTGTACTCGGATCTATATTGGGTTCGGTGACATCATCGCTGAGATTGATGAAGACCTTGCCCATTGTGAGAGATTTGTCGACGAAGTCGTAGCTCGTCGACATCGCTTGAGTCATCGCTTATATATGAGTCCGCGAGATGACCCAAGCGATGCGTTGCTTGAAGATCTTGGCGAGTTTTTCTCTTGCTGCGAGTGCTGACGTAGCGTGTTGCCGAAGTTTCTTCTTCGACTCAGTTGATGATGCATAGCTTGAAAATTCAGAATCGACCGCCGACGATCCCGACGAAATCGGAATTTCGACACGATACGATCCTTCCTTCTCGACACGAAAGTGGAACCTTCCGAACGTCATCTCCAAGGGTTCCGCCAGATACGCATATGCATCCAAACGGGAGGGTGGGTGAGGAACAAAATCAACGGGACCGATAGCGATCCGTTTACCTCGATCCATAGCGTTGCTTCCGGTTGACGATGTCGAAGATCTTGAACGTGCCATCGAGATCAGATCCTTACGCCTCTAATTCCCACGGACGGCGCCAATTGACAAGGGATTAACTTGTCAATGCCTATGGATTATAGGCTAGGGTTTAGTTAGAAGTAGAGGGCAAGTAGATCTCGAAGGTTTCGACCGAAAAGTACTCGACGGATATGAAAACTAGGGTTTGCGGACAATGATTCGATGATCTTCTCGTCCCTCGACCCCCCTTTATATAGGTGGAGCCGAGGGATTCGTGCTATACAAGGATTACGAGTCCGGGACGGTTTCTAACTCATCCCGCCGGATTACAAATAACACTTCCTATTACAACTCTATCTTTTCCTTAAATACATCTTGGGCTCTCGAGTCTTCTTATTCTTCGGGTAGTGGGCCTTCAATAAACCCCGGGTACTATATTAGGCAGGCCCATTTGGGATGCCTATGTCAACGATAGCCGGCAGGGGGCGGGGACGCCCCGTCGCTCTCAAGGGAGCGAGAGGTGAGGGGTAGTGATACAAATTGTGACAAAAGGAAGAAAGGAAAACCCGCAAGCCAATTTTTTGTTGGCAACTATCCACAAAAAGGGAAACTCTAATCAACAACTAGTTACTGGTGCACCACTTTTTTTGTGACATTTCCAAGTTTTTTTTTTTAAATGCAAATAAAATTATGGACATACATTGTGTTGTATCTTGTGCATCTGTAAAGTTTCATCGAAAAGTATGACAATATGTGATCTACACAGAAAAACAAATGATGTGTAAATAGTACATGACAATATTCACATACGTCTTTTTTTTACCCATGTCACATATGATCATATTTTGACACAAACATTTCCAGGTTCACAACACATAGTATAACCAACGTCCATAATTTGAGTTCACATTTTTTAGAAATTTGAAAGTGTCACACAAAAAATGAGATATGCATCAGCAAATAGCTGAGGAATATTGGCACTAAAAAAACTTATCTTTTGGCCATACACAAAAAAATGATAGAGTATATTTTAGTAGGAAACCAAGCACACCCTTAATCTTGAAACCAAACTGAAGTCATGCGTCCATCCTCCTTTTACCGTGTCCTTATCAGCATCTAGGCTCTAACACCAGATCAGCAAGAGACTCTCCAATTGGAGACGTACATACATCGCAGGCCGGCGGGTGTCGATTCTTCAAGTGGCACAAGGAGGCCTCTGCCAGCGCACAAGTTCTTCAGTCCTGATAGTTGGTTACGTTGTTGTCAGTACTTCTTAATTTCTGTACCACGATCCATAACCAGGCGACGTTCTGTACCACATGTCCAACACCACCTTAGGCTAACTGATGAAAACGGGAAGCAAACGACCGTCAAATACTGCCGCCTCTACATACAACGTCCGCGTGGTACATGGCGTTTTCTGGATCCCACGTCTGACACAAAGCTCTATAACGTCTGACATCCAGATACCAAATGCACGGTCCATAAAACGAGCTCATCTGAGCCCGAGTGCAGAAACACCTCCTCCCATATAAGGCATCAAATTTAAGACTAGTGTCATATAAGGAATTCTCTCATATTCTTCACCCATGCCGTTAGATAAGTATTTTCCCACCTCTAATGCAGCGCCAGGTGGCAGCGGCAGCTCCCAAAGTGAAATGTCTGCTTCCAGTAGATACATTTGCCTATTGCTACAATTGTTATCAGAGCATCTCTAACAGAGCCCGTAAATCCTGCCGGAACCGAATTTTTCCGGCGGATTTACGGGTTCGTGCCGAAACGCGTGTCGATCAGAGCTCGAATACATGGGCCGGCCCGAATTGGAAGTTCAGGGGCCCGAGAAACTCACCGCACGGCCCCTATTAAAAGGGTTCGCGGAGGGGGGTCGGTTCGCAAACCCTACTCCCCTCCGCCGTCTCCTCTCCCTCCGTCACCGCCAGTCGCGCACTCCGACGAGAAATCCACGCGCAGCCAGACACCGATCCTCCACCCGCCACCGCGCGATGGCCTCCCGTGGAGGTTCGGAGGGCCGTGCCGCGGGATTGGGCGGCAGCGACTCGCCGTCGCGTCCGCCCGTCTTCCGCACTGAGGCGGAGCGGCGGAAGTGGAAGAGGAGCGAGGGCGCGCGCAAGAGGAGCGCTCGCCGCTGGACCAACTGGGGAAGCTGGCGCGCTTCGCCAACCAAGGCAAGGGCTCCTCCTCCGGGCAGTCTAGCCGCGCACGGCGGCTGCCCGTGGCGGCGAGCAGCGAGGAGGACGACCTCGTCCCCGCTCGTTCGCCTACCTTCTCCGTCGGGGACTACGTCCACGACAGCGACGAGGAGGAGGCCGTGATGGCGCAGACCTTCGCCATCAGCGAGGCGGAGGCGAGGGCGCGCTTCCGCCGGGAGGAGGCCGACACTGTCCGCCAGGTACGGGAGTACGAGGCGGCCCGCCGGGAGACCCGCGTCCGCCAGGTCAAGCTCAAAATAGTCGAGCTTGACAAGGATGACGCGTGAAGACTTCCACGCCGCCGACCATCTCCGCCAGCACCGGCACCGCCGCGCGCGCCATAGCTCGAATTATGTAAGTATCGATGCTTATTTAGCTAGGTTAAGGTTGTCGGTGTACTAGTATTATGTCAATTGCATGAACTGTGTAAGTATTGATGCTCAATCGGAGCATCTATGTCATCTATAAACTATGATCATCGCCTCAAATTACCCGCGCCAATTCGAATTCCTATCTTCAGTTCAATTTACGGGTTCTATTCTGCGCCACTGCGAATTTCGTCAGAACTCGCGTTTTCGGTGAACTGAACTCGGCGTTTTCAGTTTGCGTTTTTTCGGGCTCTACTAGAGATGCTCTCAGCTTAGCTTTTGGATCTCTGTCATTCTTCGGTTTATTAGGGTTTCTTTCGGTTGTAGGAATTTCATGAGATTTTTGTAATACTAACTAACTGTCTTTGGATCAAAGGAATGGTATTACAATATATCTGTCGATTGCAATCCTATACCTTAATTACCTTAACTAGATTTAGATGTGCGCCTTGGCGCACGACCCCGTGAAATTCGAATATATCTACATTTAAATAGAAATATGTTTTAGAGAATTTAGAAAATAAAATTAATAGAGCACAATTATAACTAAAGACACAAATTCACAAAAGAACAACAATGTTTATACACAATCAAGAAAATAGCTAAATATGCTACAATAACTAACATTCTATGTTTCCTTTTGAGAGCAATAGAAGGTACAGAAGTTATAACATCTACAAAAGCTCGTTGCAGTTCGATCTTGCGCATAGAAAACATAAATCTAATAAGTAGCTGCACCGCCAAATGCTAACACCACACATCACCAAATGGAGAACCTCGGCCCTGCATCTCCATGGAAGATCTCTACACTGGGAGTAGACGCAACGCTGTTTCTCTGGCCTTTTACCTATCAAGTCACGGTCTCACTCCCTTCCCAAGCCACCGCAGGAAATAAGGGTATCTTCATCTTCATTGAGCACACAAGGAGAGTGAGGTACAATCATATAATGCACAGGAGATCCCCTCAAGAACACTTTTTAGCATTTAATCATGCAGCAATATCTCATATAATCAATCTTATATTATAAAAATGAATAAAAGAGACAAAAGATCAAATGTGAAGAAAAATCACGCAAAAGCTTGTACCTTAAAACATGATAGTGCCCTTAGTTTTTATGTGCGCCGTGGTTCTTCCATTTGCGATCTACACCTCAAAACATTTTTACCTCAAATCGGAGGCCAGCAATCAAAAGCGTCCGACCAGCTGGCCACTATGCACCAAGAAGAGGGGCAGAGGATAGAGGCGGCACCGTGCAGGCGGGGATGGAGACATCGGAGCTCTGCAGCTGCTGCACGCAATGAACTTAAACAGTTGGAAGCTTTGTAAACAGTTAGACGCCTAATATAATGATGATAGGGTCTTCACCGACTTGAAGAACCTATACACCATCAAACAAAGTGAAGCTTTGTAATCTTAGTTTGAGATACTACATTTGGAGAAAAAAAAAAACGGAATGTTATCAGAAAGGGAAGATGCCAGATCTGAACCACACGAGGATTCAAGTAAAACAATTAAATTTAAGACCAATACTATATCTTCAGTATATTAAAAGAAGAGAAATTGTTTACCTATATGACTAAAACTTCATACATTTTTTTGGATAGCATGCAAAAGGCATAATGTATACAGTGCAAATGACCAGACAACACAAATGTACACCTAATAACTTTCATAACACACGATGCATATGCTTCTTAGGAACCTATAAATGTCTGGAGGTAGGGGAGATAATTTAGCCACTGGTTAATTATTTCTTCTAATTCCTCCGACCCTAAAGGCCTCAAGCAATTTGCCTGAATCACCGCTTGCTTTATTCCATAAACAAAGTGCACCCTCGGCGAAAGGAATAAATAACACTAAAATCAAGTAAGGCAACACGCATAGGGAAAAATAGCATATGGCATATTTCTCATGACCTTACTATTTGCATACACACCCTAAAAGATGCTGATAAAAATATTAGCAACTATACGCCTTGAAATATTTGTACAGGGATTGGAGAGAGAAGCAGGGAGAGGGGGGAGAGAGGATCTACATGTATGATCTTTGGTTGCTTCTCATGGATGAGCAAAATACTGCATTCAATTGTAGGATTGCATGGATAACCAAAATATTGTCTTTTTATCAATTCGTCGCGTGAGGGAAAAATATGCTACCATTACTATATCTTCAGTATATTAAAAGAAGAGAAATGCTTTGCCTATATGACTAAAATTTCATACATTTTTTTGGATAGCATGCAAAAGGCATAATTTATACAGTGCAAATGACCAGATGGCACAAATGTACACCTAATAACTTTCATAACTCACGATGTATATGCTTCTTAGGAACCTATAGTGACGCATATAACTATTTACCTCTGGCATAACAACATCTTATACTACCTGGTGGGAACTTCTAAAGAAATTGTTTTGATCAACCGTAACATATCGTGAAGAAGGATATCATTGTCCCAAAAGCACCAAATAATGTGATAGTCATGAAATTCCGGAATAACTGCTTCTTCTTCACCTGGAAACTGATGAGTAATGGTTGTGAGAACCTTCAAAACTGTGTTGCGCGACCAAATGACATTCAGAATAGATCTGAATGTTCAAAAAAATACAAACTTATTCAACGCTGAAACCATCAACGTCAGGTTAGAGTATGATACTACATAATGTAAATAAAATGGTATTTGAAATGACAAAATAGGTTGGTCCCTGCACTTTTTGCTGCGAACGTAAGAGAAGAAACACTGACCTGATTGTCATGTGTGTGTTAGTCCAGTTCAAAGTTTCTGATTCTGTTCAGATGCTACAATATAAAAGAAATACCATATATATTAGGGAAAATAATGAAGAGAACATGAATCAATTATATTCAAAATTTGATGCTAAATCAGTCAAACAGCAAGCACGGACACAAAGAAGTACCCAAAAAATAAGGAAAAACATCAGCTACTTGCTAGGAATTTCAGTATTCAGGAGCTGAAATAATAGCGTCATAGTATATTCAGAAGCTGAAAACATCAAACATTGAATAAAGATGTCTCTAGATATTTGAATTACTTCAATAATTGCGAAAAAAGAGCAAGAAATTAATGCGAATTACTTACTAAGGGCTGAGACATATCTCGTGATAAATACGTTGTTTTTTCAAAATAAAAGTTACAGTATGAAATAAATTTCTATGTGCTCTAGTCAAGATACAACTTTCAGACAATAAAGAGTGGTGCATAGTTGGTCAGGTAAAGGAGGGGCATCGCTTTATCGGCAACTAATCCTGGAGCATATTACGACACGCAAAAGGAAAGTTGCAAGGCTACAATCTTTCATTTCTATGCGCTCAAGTTTCTCTTGGCCACATATTGTACGCAAAACCAATGGCGGAACTGAACCAAGCACAATAGTTCAAAGTTGGAAGGTTTTTAAGTAGACACAAAAATACTCAATTGGTTTGACTTCCTAAACCCCTATCATACATCTTATCTCGCATAGAAACATGCATAGTAGGCCTTATTCTGAACTTCAGTTCACCGAACCATGGAAAGAAAATTAATTTTAGCATTTAAAGGGCCAGCTTCAGGGTGTCAGTGCAGCCTGAAATAAGGGCAAAAGTAACTACTCCCTCCAGCTCTAAATACTTGTCGCAGATTTAGGCGAAATATAGGCTAAAATATATATAGATCCATTGAACCTTAGATCCATTGAACCTACGACAAGTATTTAGGACCAGAGGTAGTAGCAAAAAGTTCACAATAGTAGACTATGTGGTACAGCAGTGCCGAGGATTATGAAGAAATGTGGAAAAAAAATGAATCCATAGCGGTCCTCAAGATAAACAAAACAACTCAGTTGTGTTCACTCTAGAAGGTAAAGAAAATATGTTCCGAAGCTTGAACACTTGCCTTCCGTTCGTAGAGTAAACCTTCCAAGCTGAGGGGAATCAGAGAACTTCTCTATGCATATCAAATTATTCACCTGATTGTATGGAACATTACAATTAGTTCTACAAGCAATGAAAAGTTATGCTATACTAATGATGTTCTGGATTAATACCTGAATACGACAAACTACAACAGCGCCATTCTTCACAAAGAGAGGCTTCCGCTTTGGCTTCTTTTTCTTTGGATCCGTTTCTTTCATTTTCTTCATGTTGATTTCCTCTATGAGATCAACAATCTCACACTCCTCAACGACAGAGTGGATATGTAACACTGCCTTGTAGCCAGCAGTGAAAATAGCCTAGAATATTGCAATTGTAGAATGCAAATTAGTTAAAAGAATAAAAATTAGGAAGAGAAACACTGCTGTTCATAATTGTGTATCCTGATAATTATATATACTTACAAATTGGTGATCACTCGTATAGAAAAACAAGTGTTGGCAAAAAAACATTAAACCAAATCTATGACATGTTAGATGCAGCATTGCTACTACACAGAGCACACTGAAAGATAACCCACAAATATACAGAAGTTGCTACTACAATGAACATATGAAATATAACAAAAGCTATGTACTGAACAAAAGAATATCAATCCGATTTTCATTAAAGAAAAACGGTTCCATATTCAAACCACAATATATTTGTATCCCATACGCATAAACCATGTATTATACAGAATCTAATAGAAGCACAAGAACGATTTTTCACCAAAATATATACAATGATTTAAGAGTAGCAACTATGTCGATGGTGGTACATCATCCTCAGCGTGACATCAACTTGGAAAATTGCCATCCTTATAATGTGGATCTATTAGAAGAGAACATAGAAATCAACAGATTATTTCTTCTTACATGAAGCTTACCAATTGTAATACTTTGGGACAAACAGAAGAGAAAATATTGCACAGTGTATTATGCATTCCTTTATATGAGGATATATCTATTGTGTCTGGATAATATTTTGAAGACCAGAACATGCCAAACAAATCCTTATAACATGTATGCAGCTGGCAGGCATACATAAAACAGAAAATGGAAGTGTTCCTACGCTGAACTACTAAGCCTTGAAGATCAATTTCTCTAATATAATTTGTTGGATAGACAAAATTAACTCATACATAAGCAACTTGAAAAGTGCAGTATTCTAGGAAGGTGATAAATCCTTTATTAGCCCCAAATACCACATTACGTCGGTACCTATACCTGCATACTACTTACAATGCATGCATACACATGAAAAATACAACATAACTTGTGTAGTGAAGAACTCGCACACAGCAATATTAGGAGGAGTGCTAGCCTCTTAATAATTGCAGAAATCAATCTGTGACGGTACAGAAAAGCCGTTGCAAAGCAACACCAACTTCAGCCATATTTAACATGCATATCAAACTGTATATGATACATGATCATGCTGCCAAACTGTATAATCGAAGGCATAACCAATCTAATGAACATATAATATAAGTCATGTTGTATATCCTCTGCAGCACATGATTCCCAAAAGATCCCTTTTAGATGCTAAAGCTTACCTGCAACCAAGTTGAATCCCAAATCTACCAGAGAAACAATAGAGCCTTTAGGCAACAACCTTAAATGGGACGGCAGCCTGCAACCAAGAGGTGAAGAACACAACAACCATGTGAAGTAAAGTGGCAAGAAGTGAAAATCGAAGGTGCAAGATTGTTGCGAACTGAAGGAGGGCCAAGAAAAAGGAAGAGATGAAAAAAATTACCGCTCATGAACCATGAAAACAAATCAAAAAGAATAGATTTAGGTGCCTTGCTTTGGCCGCACACCAAGAGAACTGAAGGAGGCACCAAGAGTACTTGCTTGTCCAAGTAGGCATCTATATTTTCAAGCCTAAGCCATATATCTTAACAGTTACAAAGAAACACATTCCAAACCGTATCAACGGGGCCATGCCGGTTTAGGTAGGTAATAACCACCCAATTTAATTGATTTACTAATTTTATATCCATAAGGGATACAGACTGTCTCCAAGCAGGCATTTATATTGTTCAAGCCTAAACACCATATATCTTGAAAATTACAAAGAAACCTATTCCAAACCGTATCAACGGGGCTATGCTGATTTAGGTACATAACCAACCAATTTAATTGATTTACTAATTATATATCCATAAGGATATAACAGACCGCTGACTTCCGCGGTGGGAAACGGTTTGTCAAACGCTATATAATTCATGAATAGAAACCACTCATTAGCAAGCAGCAAATGAACATAGATATACTCTCCAGAAATATATTACACACATCATGTTAATTTAAGTTCAGAGCAAACCACGTTGCTCTTCCATAGATCAGATTTACATACATTAGAAAATAAAGAATAGTTAGTTCCTTCACTACGATATGTCCAAACCATCACAAAAACCCCTTTATGAATAAAGAAGTTTCCGGGAACAGGCTGAGTATATAAAACTATGCTCTACATCTTTTGAAAGAGGAACAAGAAGAATTTCAATATATGATAAAACTTGGAAGCATATATGGAAAATACCTGAGGCAGTGTGACATGTCCGGCTTGAACCTATGGTAAAGCTGAATAAATTATGAAAATAGCAACATAATTAGTTAATAAGAGACAATTTTCTGCATGATCAGAACTGTTCACAGACATCCCGCGAAGTATCAAAACGTCCAGAAAAACACCAACACATATAGGAACCAGGCATAGATAGTGAAACCAATACATTACATAGATATGCCGATTAGTTCTCTAGTAACTTCACGGTGAACCACTCACTATTTTTTACTGATCACCTTTCTTGGGTGAACAACTAAGCCTCTTTAGTAGTAATATGCGTCAATAAAAAAATTCCCAAGTTTTATATGGTGCTTTCTACTACAGGCTAGAACACAAGAGCAGCACCAGAAGCATGGCACATTCTCCACCTTGCTCCGCATTGCACCAGGTGCAGTTCCTCGTCTCCAACCAGAACCGATTCAAGTAATAAGTGAAATAGTGAATACATAGCACAATCAGCAACCATAAAAGTCTGAATGTTGAATCGCAATTATTATTTACTACAGCTCTACAGCTACACAATTTAAAAAAAAAAATGAATCTAATAGCTGACAGGCATCAGAATTCAATCAAAAAAAAATCGGATCTGTGCCCGGTGGAGGAAGTGGCGGAGGAGCAGGAAACTGGACTCCACCCAAACCTCCGCCAACTCAAACGGGCGGCCTGTTACACGGAGAGATACCATTGTTCGCCTTCTTCCCGAGCTGCCACAAGAAGGGGGTCCTGAGAGAGAGAGAGAGAGAGAGAGAGAGAGAGAGAGAGAGAGAGAGAGAGAGAGAGAGAGAGAGAGAGAGAGAGAGAGAGAGAGAGAGAGAGACCTGAAGAAGAGCCGGAGGAAGGCAGGCCGTCATACGATTGCCCAGCTTCGTCGCTCCATGGATGGCCCCTTCATTCTCTTGCGATGCTGCGTCGTTGCCGTGGATGGCCTTCTCCGGCGCGTGCTCTTCTTGCGAGGTCCTCCTTGTCTCCCTCCGCCGTCACCTCTCCTCTGCTCGTCCGCAACGACGGCGCCGCCCTGCTGCGCCGCCCTGCTGCCCAGCGTCGATCCATAGTCCACGCAAGAAAATGCGGAGGACGGCGAGCAGGAGCTCCGGTGTTCTCCATGAAGAACCAGGGCCGGCCTGCTCTTCCCTACTGTCGCAGGCCCCCTTCCTCTCCCCTGCAGCTCCACCCACCGCCTAGAAGAGCTGGAGGAGCGTCGCGCATCTGCCTATCGGCGCCGCCTCGCAGCTTCTTTTCCACGCTGCCCCGCTTCTTGTCGGCGCCGCCTCGCAGCTTCTTTTCCGCGCCGCCCCTGTGCTTCTTGTTTGTGCCCAGCTCTTCCCTCCTATCGCCGACCTCCGCCCTGTCCCCTTCAGCTCCACCGCACCGCCTAGAAGAGGCGGAGGAACGCCCCCCTTGCTGCTTCTTCTCCGCGCCGCCAGGGGTGTTGGCGGCGTGAACGGGGACGAGAGATGGACGGGAGGAGGATGCGTGCCTCCCGCTGGCCTCTAGCCCTGTCCCCTTCAGCTCCACCGCACCGCCTAGAAGAGGCGGAGGAACGCCCCCCTTGCTGCTTCTTCTCCGCGCCGCCAGGGGAGTTGGCGGCGTGAACGGGGACGAGAGATGGACGGGAGGAGGATGCGTGCCTCCCGCTGGCCTCTAGCCAGTCCTATTTGGTGGTGCCATGGTGGGAGAGGAGAAAGCACGGGATGGGGAAGGGGCCGGCGGCGGCCAAGACGGCGGCGCGCTGGGAGGAGAAGGAGGGAGGCGAGCGGCACCGTGGGAGGTGAAGGGGAGAGGATAGGGCTTGCGGTAGCGACTGCCCTTTTCCCTCAGCTCGCAACCACGCGCGAGGAGAGGCTGGGCCGGGCGGACTTTCACACGACCCATGGATAAAATGCGGGTTCGTGGGAGAGCCTCGCGCCCTGGATAAAATCGACGTTGGAGATCGCGCCACGTCAGCTCGATCTGACGGCCGAAAATCCAAAGCGCTGTGAGACCCCCTATGGGGGGCATCATATACACCTTTAGATTCCATAGAAATTCAAACATCCAATTCAACCTTGGTTTCAGACTAAATGTGTAGGATCGAGGCGCTTTTATTGTGCTTTCATGTGTTCATCTGAAGGACCACCCATGTAGTTTCATGTTTTACAATCCTCTGCTTTCCACAGGCAAACATTTTTATTCGAAGTGAAAGTCCCAGGGGCTCCCAATTTCATTGAAACGGAACCAACAAAACATCAGTTTTGCGTTTGTGTCTTAACATCCAAACGGAACAGAACGACCGGCATCTGACGATAGAAACTTCCGTACACGTTTGAACGCTATTTCTTATTGCAGTTATAGGAAGCACATTTCTCGTACAAAAACACAGAAAGCCTGTGAGATTCCTGTGTTTTCCTATTCATGCATTTTTCAATCCTACAATCCAATTAGGCCTTTGTTGCTGATAGAGAAAGATGATCACAACGGACGTGTTTAGTCTTTTTACAAATTTATTTGCCTACATACTCCACACTGGCAACGAGCCAGTAGTAAGAGTCACGGCGGAGTGAAACTGCTGTTCAACCTTAGGATCCTAGCAGATTAAGACCGAGAAATTCCAACGTTTTGCATTCATGTAAGGTATTATTTAAACTAAATTTAGATGTGCGCCTTGGCGCACGACCCTACGGAGATCACACCAATCTAAACGTAAATGGAGATACATTTTATTGGATTTGAAAAGCAAAGCCAATAGGACCAAAGCTATACTTCAACACATGTAACCAGAACATGTAACCAGAACGGGGAAAATAACAGAATGTGGCAGAATAACTAATACTCCCTCTGATCCATAATAAGTATCGGGGAATTATTGCACATAGCACTGATAATAAGAGTGAAACAAACCAGTAGTAAATCAGAAATATATACACAAATCTTTTTTTCCGAAGAAGCACACCACATGACGAAAGAAACTACAGAACTAAGCAGCTGATAGTAGCTTGAAGCAAAAGCACTCAAATACAACCATTGCACCACATGCTTGATAGTATATGTCCAATACCACAGCAAAAGGGCACAATCCTCAGATCCCACAGTAGGTAGATAAGAGGAAGCAAACAACTATCAGTGGTTCGTGTCACCTGGAAGCAGCGCTCCTGAAAAGTAAATCCGGCAGCAATCAGCGCTCAGTCGCAACTTACAACAATCATATGGTACACAATACAGACTCTACAACATTTTCACACATAGGACACAAAGGTAGACCGAGATGCAACATATCCATCAATAGAAGGGCACTGTTCTACCGGGGAGGCCAAATAAATCATAGTCAACACCATTTTTTTCATCTGTTAATATCATGGGTCATATTTAAATGGTATTTGGATTATTTAGGTTGCCTAGCTAAGTCACAGGTGCAGGAGTTTTCTGTATTTTTTGCATGACATTTTTCAACATGCTCGTATGGTCGTTTGTATTTAAAGAACAGTCCATGGCGCGGTATTATAAATAGAATTGTTCATCTTAATCTATAGTTATTGGTACCACAATATTTACGATTAAGACATTTTTGGATGTTGAGGATGTCCTCAACTGAAATGATCACTACGTAGGAAAACCAAGCAGTTAGCAGTACAGTTTTCCTGTTGCAGTAATAAAGATGCTTTTTACATTTATATAGCAAATGGCTTTAATTGTTAAGATGCACAAGAAAGCTCAACAATCTTCTTTCCAGATGTACATAAGCAAACACTATTTTGCTGGTATTTGATCGTTGTCGTTAAGGTCTAGAAAGGAACATCCGACTGAATTTACATATCATACAAATAACGTAGTAGAAATGTACTACTGTACTGAGTCTTGTCCCCCACTTTCAGATGCTATCAAAGCAATTCATAACATGAGAATGGTTGAGAAAGAAGTATAGATACCCCCACAACTTTCTGAAAAGGAACAGAAAACCCCCTCAAGTTAAAACTGGGGTACATAACCCCCACAACTTTGTAAAACCGGACAGAGAACCCCTTATGTACCCCAGGTTTAACTTTAGGGGGTTATCTGCCCCTTTTCTGAAAGTTACGGGGGTTGCGTATACTTCTTTCGAATGGTTGATGGTTATGACTGTTGATATGTTTGTGTACAGAGTTCTTGCAAAATATAACAGACATTATATGATCGATGTGAGAAGCACCATTTAATACGAACTCGAGATAAAAAAAAATAAGAACTTACAAAGTAGAAAATTTGAATGGCACCACGATCAATCCTCCCGAGAGGATCCTTGGTAGGGGATAGCGGGTTTGCGAGAGCACCTGAATAAGACCACAAATTTCCTGGAAATCTTAATTTTCATAGGATAACAATTATGAGAAAAGCTAGGCACGATGGAAAATGGGAACGCAACAAGGAACCATAATAATTGAATTTGGAAGAATCTATATAGATCAAATATTTGATGGAAACTTCCTTGTAAAATTAATTTGTTCCCAATATATATTTTAGTACCGAGAAAAATATTTATATCATCACGTTTGGTGAAGCTAGGAATTCGATTGTTCGGATCCCTGTACCAACAACTGGATGCATAGAAATAGCTTGTCGTATTTAGCATACAGTTTAGCAGCACGAATTGCTAGCTCTTTACCTTTTAACCGAGCCCAACCCCACCGTTCTAAGATTACCGTAGCCAATCTAACCACTAAGTAGAGAAAGTAAACCAAAGTGCATAATCGTAACCTTTTAGAGTCCATATAATTTGGAGTGTACTGTTAAAACGATGTGTTAAACACACCAATAATGAGTAGTTAAATCAGCAGTAGCATGGCAGATATTTATGATCCAAATCAGATCAATCATCTTTGTTTTCAAGGCTGAATCGGTGGGCTTCTCATTTTGTGGACAGCTATGTCTTTTCTGGAATTCTTATATGAGTAATAGAGTAAGTATAATTATAATAAAACCTCAATTTATTGATCTCTCAGTACTAACAATACAAACACGAGCAAATATCATGCTTTCACATTTAGGGAAGCCATTTCCCACCAACATCAAGTACCACCCTATGCAGCTTGTGAAAAACACACAAAAATAAGAAAGTATACTTTTTCTGTGGAATGATTTAAGAAATATAGCAAGGAGAATATTTGGAAGAGGCCTCTTAGCTAGCATATAATTAAGTACATGATATGCCATTTTCTGTTGCAGCACATCCCTGCAATCTATTTTCCTTTGCAATCTATTTTCCTTTGCAGGCAAAAAATCCCTTTTGGTTGTGTAAACATAGTCTAATTTCAAATGATGGGACACATGACACCAACAAATGGAAGTAAAAAAAAATAGCAAGTGCAAGAACAGCGGCAATGCAAATATCAAAGGCCTGAACTTCAAATGGTATGTATCCAAACTTCAGCAATCTACACCATCACTGTCTAAGCTCAAATAAACTCATCCATGTTATGTGCTATGGTGGCACACTTTATTCTTGTATTATTACCATTCTGTAATCTACTTAGTGTAAATCAAGTTGCTCTTATCCATGTAAGATGATGATTAAGCAAACTTTACCTATTTCAAGAATTAAATAATCAATATAGCAAATCTAATAGTAGCAGCTCATGCTGCTTTTGATGAAAGCAAAACCAAGCTGCAGAAAATATAATGAACATGCCTATTAAGAAAAGAAGAAGGAAAGACCATCGTTTGCAGACTCTATTAGAGATCACTAAAGAATAAATAGCCGAACAATGCAGAATCTATGCCTCCTCTAGCCAGGTGAATATAACCCTGTGGTGAAAGTATTGCACGTAAAATTTGTATATTAATTAACAGATTTTAAATAGTAAATTATAATTGTAGTACTTTGTACTTCAAATTTGTCTGATGGGAACACTTCAGTCCACAAACTTATAAAATGCAATCAGTTAAATTGTCAAGCCTGTCATGTTCTAAAATCCCCAATTCAATATCGACACGAGGCGACAGAGAAACAGCCTACAACCGTGGCATAGTGGAGCATGGTAGCCGCTGCTCAACAAAGTCCATTGTTCACTCCGAATTAGCCTAGTAGAATTAGAGTATATGATGGCACTAACCGTCTGCCATAACTCACTCCCCGATGGTTAAACACAACATGAATAATACATAATCGTCATTACCTTTCGAATTGGTGAAGCCCTTGGAAACTGTAATCAGCAATAAATATTTGACCTGCAATCAAGACATAACCAAATATGAGTATGAAAAACTCACTAATCTTATTTGGATACAGACTAAGAATCAGGGAACATATAATAATAATAAATTTTCTCGAGGACATCATCCATAAAAGGAAGCAATCTATGGAGATTTCGTTGACAGAAAGCACTATCAGCCTCAGAGTAAAGTCTGTAGACTTAAAGCACATCATGATATATTTTTTTGGGCAGCATCTGTAATGTAAGATAACATGATAGGATCATATATAAGCTGCTCGTACTACAAATGTGGCATGCATGGTTATTTACCAGCTAAGAATGGAAGGCAGTACCCCAAAAAAAAGCACATCCAATCAATGAGAATGAGGAACATCTGTTGGTATATCTGTGCCACAAAATTAGTTATAGAGATGCAGTTTATTGCATAAGAGTTATTTCTGTCACTGAAAGCTGAGATTTCCACATATGACCAGTAATGCAAGCCTTAAGCTGATGACAAATAGTTTCGCGGCACTAACTATATTACCAAACATTGTAAAATAACAACCACGATAATATCCAATAAACAATCGAAGGGATCAATAGTTGAGAAAGCAAGATAAATCCAGGAAGTGAAGGCGTGCTTATGGCTTAGGAAAATTCTTTTGAAGGTCCTAAATTCATACACACATATGGCATGATTTGTAACTACCTAGAAACAGGACTGAGAAAGGGAGATAAATAATTATGGTCTGCACAGAGCTTCGTAAATGAGTACGGGATTCATATCAACAGTTTGTACAGCATTTCCACAAGTGAATATTATAGCATGATTTTGGTTTTCAAGTTTACCGTCTCCAAGCTTTGGATTGCCAAGCAACTTAGCTGATTAAATTTCCTGCTACAGATAATTTATTTTGGTGATACTGAAACACATTGTAAAACAATGAACCATGTTGAAGTTTATAGTTGAAGATATTGACTTCCTTGAGAATGCAACGGTCAGGATACTATAGTGGTGCCAATATAAATAAGTTACATGTCATCAAGTATAAGGATATGAGAACTGCACACAACAGACCAGAACAATCTCCAGGAACTAACGTACTGTAGCCATTAAAGTGTGAAAAGGGAAAAATAACAGATGAAACCCAAGAATACTGTTCTTAACAGTTAAAACGGTGCTTCAGAGAATCGGCAATAGCAATTGAGCATTATGCAGGAGGAAAGGCGTCCAAAACCACTAACCTTGTCCTTTCCATGGATGTCAGATTTAACAAGCTTCAAGTAATACTCAGTGTTGGGCTTTCCATTCCTAATGCTCTCGACAACATCAATGTAAGCAATCTGAGATCTTCATTTCTGGGAAAGAAACAAAAAATTGAGATGATGTACTGGTGAAGCAGTATATAATACCCACAAAAAGAAAGATCTAACCAGTTTGGTCACTGATTCAAAGATCAGGAGCAGCGCTTCTCTTACCGTGAATGCAGATCATCAAGCAAATCATACGATAGAGATGCCAAATTTATGTGAAATGACAACCACTATAGGAAATAAGAAGTTCTAGGAATCTAAATATGAGGTAGTAATCACTTTGTATTTTTTTCAAATACTGCATGCGTACACTTTCTACAGTATTAAAGATGCTTTCGTATAGGAAAGAGTGAAATATATTGAATGGATAGAAATGTTCAAGCTAACAGAAAAAGAGCAAGAAGATTATGTTCAGCTCATTCAGTAAAGACAGAGCATAAACATCATATTTGTCTATCGCAACTTTGGATGCATATATCCTTAACTGGTATAAAAATATATACCAGTTCTATGCACCTGGATGCCTTCGATTTTTTCCCAGAATTTCTACTGCACATCCAATATGGACATGCAACGTCACAACCTTAATTTTTCTCAAAAAAATAGTAAGTATTATAAGCTGCACCAGCATAACCAAAACTACTTTGCAAGTGACTTATCTCTAGATCTGATCTCTTCCACAAAGTAGGCAAATATTGTGTCCTTTGCAGAAGGTATTTCAATGGGCCTTCATTGTTGTTCTATGATAAAAACTATGATGGCTAAGCAGTATACACAGAAGAATCGTGAAATGAAAAATATATAATACGAGATGGGCACATGACAACTAATTGTTGCAGAAGGGCATTTGTATTTAGGGGAAATTTGAAGAACATACCTTTCCAGCATCACTGCAGAATTCTGGACATGTCATATCTCTTAGAATTTTCCGCTTCTTTAATTTATGAAGTTCACTGATCCTTGCCTCGGTCATGCCCAACCTGGATTTCCAACAGGATCTTTGGTCTACAATGGAAAATAGCAAGGTGCAATATGATGCAATTATTTGCATGCCCATAAGTGATACAACTCGGAAATCATTATTATCATCTTATACTTTTTATTTATTTTTCATACAGCTCTCCAAACCAGCAATCGACAAAAACCAGACATGAAGTAAGCTATATCCAATCCAGCACTTGATATCATCAACAATAAGAGACCTACACGAGCTAGAGGAGGCAAACAAGGCTAGAAGTCAAACTGCAGCCCGCTCATGCATAAATAACAAACCAGACGCATCCAAATAAAAGAACCAGTGCCAACTCAAAAGGTGTTTATACACGTCATCGAAAGCAAGAGTAGATATTAGCCGGGGAATCAATTATTGTGGCCTTGGATATGAAATTACCTAGCTTGCTTGAGAATGACCAAATCTAGTTGGAATTATTGTGGCCTTGGATATGAAATTACCTAGATTTGCTTGAGAATCACCAAATCTAGTTGGGGATGATGATCTTCTGATCCCGTTCTCTGCCCTGGCTCCCTTCTTTTTGGCTGCGGCTTGATCCCTCCCCTTTTTCCGAACAACTGCAAATTGCCTTCTTCCTCATCTCTTCCTTCCCAACTCTTTGTCTCCCTAGTGCTTGGCTCCCCTATGCGATGGGGATGGCGTGAGAAATGTGGTTCACGGAGGTGCTTTAGCAGCAGCTCGAGAGAGGGAGATGTAGGGGACCACGTGTGGATCGAGTCCTCCTTCTGACCGGCAGGCGCACCGAGGAAAACGGAGGAGGGCTCGGTGGCTGAGCTTCGACCGCTGATCCCTCGCGTGCTACTCCAGGGCCGGCCAGCCGCCGCTGTTCCGCGGCCAGCGAGCGCAGGCGCCGCCGCTCTTCCGCATCCGCGTCTCCGGCGGGCTTCTTGAGTTCTTGGCCATCCCGATGCGCCTGCTATAGGGGAGGTGGAGGGGACGCGAGAGTTGATTGGGGGTGGAGGGAGGAGACGAGTCCCTCAGCGTTCTACTCCAGGCCAGCCGCCGTTCTTCCACGGCCAGCGCGCGCAGCCGCCGCCGCCCTTCTGTGGCCAGCGAGCGCAGGCGCAGGCGCCGCCAAGGGAAGGGCACGCGGGCGTCTCGGAGGCTGCTAGGTTTTCACCGTGGGCTGCTCATTTATACTGCCTTGGTGAAAAAATATCGACGGCGGAAATCTAATGGAACGCGGCATCGAACAGCCACAAATCCAAACGAACCAGGAGGCTCCGTGAGGGGGCATCATATATGGTAAACACTATACTTCGGAGTCCGATGAGAAGCAAAGTATCGGACCGATTCGGCGCCATCCATCTCGTCTTCATCGAACGGCTGTTTCATTTTTTTTTTCTCCAGTTAGCCATGCAATTTGCCAACCTGAAATCCCGATATTTATGGTCAATTATTGATCTTCCGCATCGTTTCCGAAAACGCATCCCCAAATCGATCCCCGCTGCCAGCGAGCCGACGACCCTGCTCACCTTGCCTCATCTCTCCCCACCATGCCGCATCCTCCCATACAGGCTGACACCTCCGCCTTCATCCGGTTCGCCGGCGCATCAGTAATAGTCGGCCCGGCGCTCATTACTTCCTCCGCCGGCGCGTCTACCGGCTTTTCTCCCTGCGGCGGCCGGCAGTAATACCGATCACCAGGCTCCAAGGGGCACATGGTTGAGGAAGCTCACTCGCGCACGAGCACATTTTGGGTACCATCCGCAGCAGGTGCGGCAGGCTCCACCAATCAGGTCCAATTCGCCCTAGATTTCTTCAACTACATCTTTGCAGCAGCACCATGTATATTATCGTTTATAATTTTCTACGCTTTTTGCTAGGACTCTCAAGTCGTTGTGGTAGCAGTATTTAATTGATACGGAGATCCAGCGCCTAATATATGTGTATATGAAATTTGTGCTTACTTGATTGGCAATAAGGTATGCTAGTATGAATATGTCTATGGTTCTTGTATCTCCTACACACAAAGTAAGATGCACTGCAGCGAGCTTCCTCAGTATGTATATTCGTTTCCAGTTTACAAGCGAATTTAAGCATTACGATTACCTATATCTTTGCAGCAGCGACATGGTGATTTTCGTTTATAAAGCTCTACGCTTCCACTAGGTTTCCCAAATGCTCTGATAGCAATGTATGATGATTGGCAATATATATGCAATATGTGCTTACCTGATTAGCGATACAGTCATGCTTCTTA
Organism: Lolium rigidum; assembly: GCF_022539505.1. Taxonomy (NCBI): domain Eukaryota; kingdom Viridiplantae; phylum Streptophyta; class Magnoliopsida; order Poales; family Poaceae; genus Lolium; species Lolium rigidum. The sequence goes on from NC_061508.1 coordinate 89,961,022, forward strand.
AGTTTGTATTCATGATTCTTATATCTCCGCCAATGTAATTTGTGTGCTTCCACACACTACTTGTTATGTTCTGTTCCCCTGACTTGTATGCTTCTTGCTTTGAACATGCTTCCAAACCATTATAGATTGTTGATCAAGGTGATTCCAGCATCACAAAATTTGCGGCAAACATTGCTATAATTATATTTTCAAATTTCTCTGCTTCTACATAGTATACTCATTATGCTTCATTGCCACAAATCTAGATGCATCTTTTTGTCCGTGCTTCCCAACTAGTATTTTTGTCAGCTGTCATCTAATTGTGCATCGGTACTCACATGATTTATCAAAGGATCGTATGCTTTTTCCTAAAGGAAAATATCACCAATGCTTTCCTTCTTTTATCATCCATGTTGTTAATGGCTACGATTTTTAAATTTTCAGCACATATCTACATACTTCCAATTGGTATAAGACATGTTGTGATAGCTACAGAGTTTTGCTTTCGACAATCCATGCTTCTCAGTCTCCTATATGTTGTGATAGGAACATAGTTTTGATTCAGAACACCCATGCTTCACATGTCTCTTATGTGCATCCATTTGTTTCTACCAGGACACGACCACAGTCGATGAACCCCTGCCGTTCTTCGTCATCCTTGCTCGCGAACGTAGCTCTGATCTGGACGCTCCTTTTGAACATTCGTCTACACAGCGGTGGTCATGTCCAAGCATTCTTCGTCCCAGCAGGGCTTGCTTCCGTAGGCTCGGGGCTTGCATCTTCTTTATGACCCATTGTTGTATATGGAAACAAATTCAGATATCAATAGAAGCAGATACTATTTCATGTAGATGCAGAAATTATATTATTTTCGAAGCAATGATGATAGAAGCATATATTTGCTTCGCTGGAAGCCAACATTGTAAATTTGCTTCTGTTTTTAACATCATATACTGATGGAAGCGTATATTTGTTTCACTAGAAGCAAATCAATTTTACATTGACAAATTCTCTGGTCAATTGAAGGATACCTTTTCAACGGTGGAAATAAAAAAAACTAATCGAAACAATCACCCATTGTCTTGTCTTGTAACAAAATCTCGTAGTCTAAACGAAGCACAGTATTATCGGTATAAATCAAAATTTAGTCGTACCAAAAATAAATTCATTACAACTGTAAATATATTTTCTTCATAAGGAAGCAATATTGAAAACATTTGGAGAAAAAAATTCGATTCAATCATACTATCTATCGAAGAATCTGTCTTTTCAGAAATTATTAGCTTCCATAACTTCTGAAATTCGTTTCCTAATAATCTGGGGAAGTCAATTAGAATTCAAATTAGGCAAGCCGTGGTTGACGGGATTTATTGCAAGCTAATTAACAGCTCAGATTTCTCTGTACAAGCCCACGCTTATTGGGTTGTATCGCACGGCGGAAGCAAAACGAATCAAACGGCCTAGGACTGGTCCGATGGAAAGCTAAGTATCGGGAGCCGATCCCTAGAGGTGCCCATCATATATACCCCTGGACTAGATTTAAATGTGCGCCTTGGCGCACGACCCCGTAAAATTTGCACCGATTTACAATTTGTATAAGAATGATGAAAATCGGGTGAAAAATGAAAATACGATTTTTAGATTTTACAAAACAAAGTCGGTAGGATGAAATCAATGAAGAAAAGAGGAAGTAGAGCAATATTTTGGGGCTTGCCATGGCTCGCGGCTCCGGTAAATAGTTTGTAAATTACTATATTAAGCATCTATAGATATCGACGGTAATAAAACATCAAATGGGAAAAAAAAAACTATTCGATAGCTAAAAACACTATGTAAACTGTCATTAGTACCACATGTCAAAGGTTATTGGTTGTATAGTCGGACTTCTCCATCGGAATGATGTTTATGACATGTTGTCGGAGAGAATGTCACCGGCACTTCTCTATTCGCCCTTGGTGGGTATGGTGTTGTGAATGACTTTGGAAACTGCAGTGAATGCCGCCTTGATCATGACCCTGGATGGAATCTCACCGACATCCATAGCTTAAACCTGGTAAGAAAGGATCATAGATCATATTAGCTAAGGGTAAAAGTTTGTGAATCAGGAGCCCGACTTTGGCATGGGTTCCCCATCTTTGGTAAGCGATTTGGCAATCGCTATATGAAGTGTGCATAAAAATATAAAACTAACTAAGCTATAAATGAAGAACACACATGATTTAGTCATTCCAAAATGAAATATAGAAACAACTGGTATCGATCCTTGGATTCAATTCTTAAATGGTAATTAGAAAACGAAATGTAAATGAAAATGGTACACTCTTATATCACAGATAGACATGTAGCAATGTGTTTTTGGCTGTGTTTCTAAAACTATTAATTTCTCCTATGCATTGTGCGTAGCGATGGAACAAATAGAACTCAACTTAGTAAAAAAATGATGGGTCTGGCTCACTTCTAAAAACAGAGGTATGCAAGCCACAACTTTTCCCTGTTCATTTGCCTTTGGAGACATCCTGAGATTTACAGTTTGTATAACAATGATGAAAATCAGGTGGCAAAATGTTAATATGGTTCTTTGGTTTTACATTTTTTATTTTGATCAGGTCACAACGATTTACAATTTTGCGATCCCGTATTTCACACTGTTTATCATTTTGTAATAAGCTGAGAAACATGGTAGGTTAGCATTTATACAAATCAGTGATAAAAAGGTATTTCAAAATCTTCCTATTATTCTTGGTTCTTTTCATTGGAGTTTTCGAGAAGATTTTCTTCCATTTGAGTAATACTGTAGTATTCACACTTATTGTGTCTACACTAAGATTTGGTAAGAAGAATGTTAGGATAGTTTCCATGTAAAAAAAATCAGTAAGAACCTAAGTGATCACGCCGTGACATCAATAATTTATATGGAATATAAGACACTATTTATATAGCAAGCAATATTGACTTGTGCATAGAATTATCTACATAAATTCCTCGTCAATATAGAGTACAATTATCTGCATTTCAAAAAAAAAAATCAGTATGGAAACATGCACCAAATATAGTGCTTTTTTTGTACAACTTACACGATTTGGCACACGGCCCCGTGAAATTCGCACCACCTCCTCATGGAAAAGGATGTCTTGAGCTTTGTTATGAAGACCAAAATAAGCCACAGGTAAGCCTACATTTCCAACGTCACTATGACAAAAAACATCATTATAAGGCAGCGTTGATGCTATCATAATAAGCTTAAGTACAAGGCCCTGGCACAGAGCTGAAGGATAATCTGGACCATCTAGCTTCGTCCATCTAGTTTGGTGCAGCGAAAATAGACCCTGAATACTCGGTACACATACACATTGAAAGCATGCCAACATAAACGATCATACTTGTTTCAGGGAACTGTAGGTTGTAGGTAATCTCTCTAGAGGTGGTCAAGGAATGAACTAACATGATGCAAGAAAGTTGTCATGTGAGATCATCAGAAAACTGAAAGAGCAGTACATGTAACATACATAAATATTTCAGGTGACCAATAGTCTGATTCTATGAAATAGGTTGTCACAAAACTAAAAAAGCAAGGCACACATGCTCTTTCATCCAAACACCAAAAATATTTTATGGCACATACTGAGGAGATTAAAACTCATACTTCGGACTAACGAGATACCTATTTTACGAGAAACAGAAACTCGATTATGTACTATGTGAAAATGAGCAAATTAAACTTCACCTGCAATTGAGAGGCATTACATTTCAGAAACTCTAACTAACTTATGTGATATGGTATTTTCACCTATTTGAGGTGCTTGTGCTCATTGTCCGTCTTGTAGCGTCCCTGTCACTCTACCCGCTACGCACTATCGAGGTGAGTCTCCTAGCTGTAGGCCAACTTTGATACTGCCTTTTGGCCTATTCTGTACACACCATCCAACTGATCAGAGCTCATCTCTGCTCAGGTAGCTAACAATCTAGCTCTAATGGACATGTTTACTGCGTACAATGTTGTATAAATAAGCACGAGTGATGTGCCCTAAAATCAAATTAAAGAAAAATACAAAAAAAGATCTAACGTGCTCGAGAGATCAGAACGGCGGACACGCAAAAGAACACAACCAAGAATCATTCGGTTGATTATAGTAATTCAAATTGCAGCGATCCTTTAGGTAAGCAAAAATGTTGATTTTTCAAGTGGAACAGTGCCAAAAAAGAGAAATAGCATCATAGCATCTGTGTTCTGTCAGACTGAACTCCTCTTATTTTTTGTGACATCATACCATAATTACTGTTGACCTACAGACATACCAAAAAATGCATTCATCTTTTTCATGGACACGAACAGAAGTACATATATAAACCATTAATCTTTTCCTTGAAGATAATCTAATGTACTGTATTCATGTTATTAGTAAAAAAAAAAATACGTAGATGAACTGGAGCTTCAGGGATGGGCGCATAGGGCTAGTGAATGGGCACATAGACTCACATGTGTAACTCATATAGCTATCTGAGAGACTCGGCAAGCACAACGCGAAGAAAGAACCTCAATACCAAACAGCAGCGCAACCTGCAAAACAAACGCTAGTCAACAGTTTGTAAACAACAAATGTAAGCACGAATAGATTGTCTGAGCCAATTACAGCAAACAACAACGATTTTACACCAAATTCGGTTCCATGGATTCCGTTGAAGCCAATAAATGGAAAACGAAAATAACATCAGGAATTCCAATAGATAATAGAACCCATGACAGAAATCGGGTGAAAAAAATGCTTGGTAATCATGTAGAAGAACTGTGTAGAAATTGCTTGAGCACTATGTAGAAACCGTAGAAACAATATTGTACCATATACTCCGTGCACAGCAGAGGAGTAAACTGGAACAACCCTATAAATTGAGGGTGCACGGAAGTACCAGATCAAAGCCATTGCTGCAAGGAATCACAGACATTTGATGATCACACGGATGAGTCGAAGAATATAAAAATTAAGAAAAATAAACAAAAAACACAGGTGTATCTTATGGACTATGCCACGGTACCATCAGAAAGGCATGAAAAATTAGAGAAAAAATGAATATATATCTCTGCAAGGGAAAATCATATAAATGTCCACTTAGTCAAATATAATTTCGAGACTACTATTGCAAGATTAGTGGGATTTTTTCTTTGCTTTCGCTGTACCAAAATAAACCAAACACAAATAATTTAAGTTTTCGCACTGGCCAGTCAAGGGATTGTACACTTATAAATGCAGGGGATTCTATGCAGCACTGCTTAAATAGCATCCATGCCTAATTGTAACTATCATATTGTTATATACCTTATACTATACAGATCAGCTAGAAAAGGGGGAACACGATCATCAGAAACCACGACATGCAGTCAACAGGACACAAACATTTGCCTTTTGCACCGGTAAACCATTATGGACTGGATCGGCTATAACGAATGTGTGTTTCACATCACAATCATGAAATTGAAAGTGAACAAAGAAAATATTAGGATTGTAGAGATCAGACACACGACACAAACATTTGCCTTTTGCACCTTTGTGGACTGGATTGGCAGTAACGTAGTCAAGTGCGGCCCAATCAATTCCTTATCATGTAAGTAAGATTTAATCAGCCCATTAATTTAAAAGCCATTGGCCGTCGGTGGTCAGCCAAGTAGTCATCCAGAGCAGGTAGCACATAATTCTAGAACTTCGTGAATTTGGAGACCATGATGTACTTTCACAATTCAAAAACAAGAAACTTGGGAGCGTGAAGTGCACAAAACACACATATGAGATACCTAACAATGGAACCTTGCTAGTTTTTTCTCCTAATTATTTACAAACACCATACCAGCATGTCAGAGTGATAAGGTTCCATGTGAGAGTGAGCACAACTGAATTAATAAATTTTCTTTTCACTATAGTATAATATAATTTCAACATCATTACTTAATACCGAGTGTACACAAATTGCGTACTGAAAAGTCCACCTGAAGTGTTTCGTTCTTATAGTCTTATATGGTTTTTTTATATTGGATTGCAGTTCGAGCTTGTAGAACCACAAGTGTACAACATCCCTGTAAATTATTTTCAACAGCCCTACACACTAAAATTGCACATAAGAATATTTTTATGCAGTGCTCCTTGTAATGTCCTTTTGTGCTCCATTTTTATGCTTTACAGCTTAGCATAGCAGATAGTAAGTGAGCCTCTCTGTGAGCCGATAGTTTTTTTTTTTCACTAACGGTGTAATCCATTAACTTTCACCATTGCATGTATTACAAAACCAACTGCATCAAGAATGGCATTTAGCAAAACGAAACCAATAAGGGGATCAGAATACGTATATCTACTGGATCCTATTCAGTTGACCTGAGAACTCAGCACTCACCAAGAAACCAATCCTATTGCATGAAAACGAGATTGAGTTGATGTTCAGATCTTCACGCTTACCTCGAAATTATCTCCGATGTTGACAATGAACAAGCCCTCGACTGGACTGACAGGAAACCAGATGTCATTCCTCTTGATCTGCACGCCTTGCACATTATTTACTTGGAGCACGAGAGAGCAGATCAGAATTGGAGTGTGGAGAGAAGGCGACGACTTTGTCCGGCTGCCGCATGCACAGGAGACAGGGACAGTAGTTCATCCTGAATGATTGTATCCCGCCGGCACATTTCTCGGCGATCGTTGCTGGTTCCGGTCCCAGATTCCTCGCCACTTGTGACCAAAAGAGAATCCGAGTATGTGCTTCACGAGCGGTAGAATATTTATGCAGTGTTGATCTGAATGAAATTCAGTCAGACACATGATGTTCCATCTAAGAATGTAATGGCAACACTTACAACTAAAGATTAGGAGGCGATAGTGATACTGAGACCAGAAATGATATTTATAATTAATTTTTTCTAGCAAGTAATAGAAACATATTTTAGTATAATTAAGTTGCACAGTAATGGTAGAAGTACAGTCGACAGGCAGTGAGCAATCAGATTCAGACCTGAAATTAGAAAACTGGTTAGGCCAGAACTTAGGTGGCCGACTGCGTATTGGTAAAGGATGTCATCCCAGTAAAGCTTCCGATCTTCCGAGACAACAAATCATTGGCCATAATCTTCCAACTGCACTCGCTCCTCGGAACGCCGAGTTCTTCGTCTCTGAAGGTAATTGGAAGAATCGCCGAATGTTGGCTTCATCCCCTCCATCTCATCGTCCGGAAAACAAGCCGTAATTCAACACCAATTATTTTCCATCAGGATCAGTGGTCAACTTCTTATGATTTTCTAATTACCAAGACTAAGGAATCATCCACTTGAACCACAAATTGTACATAATTATAACTGAAAAATTCAACTGAAATACAGGTACAACAACAAGGCAGTAGTGATAATTATAGAAATGTAGAATGCAAGGCTTCGTCGATATCCTCCGCCATGGCCAGCACTCATCTGATCTCTCACTTCTTGGCATAAGATGGAGGTGTGGTTCTGCGGCTCTTGCCGTTCTTCCTCTCAGCCGAGCTAGAGGAGGGGCATGGTATGGGAGATGGAATGCTAGCGTGGCGGGGGCGCTAGAGAACTCCCTCGCGGCAAGTGCCTTTGGAGATGTGCTCTCCACCACCACCAGCAGCTCATCCGGCCGGCCGTACAGCCCGCTGCTGCTCCTCTCACCTCCCGCGAAGAATAAAAGGCAGAGAGTAGCAGCGAGCTTGATCAGCGGCCCGTCCCCTACCTGCTAAGCACGGAGATGGCTTCCACTCTTCCCTATTTCCCTTCAACAACCGAGAGGAGAATCACACGGGCGACATCCCTGCTCCATCTCGATCTCGTCGACGGCGGCCATCAGAGCACCAAGAAACATCGAGCTCCATGGAGGAGGCCAACCGACGAGATGGGGATGGGACCTTGGAAGAGGAGAAGGGCGGGTGGCGGCTAGGGAGGCGGAGCGGCGGGGAGCGAGGCAACGGCTGCGGCTGGGGAGGCGGCGGCGGGGATCGAGGCGGCGGCGGGGAGCGAGGCAGCGGCTGCGGGAGCTGGGGAGGCGGCGGTTGCGGGAGGCTCGAGGGGAGGGGAGATGGCCAGAGGCGGCTGCGGGAGACGAGGATAGGGTTTGGTGCCCTTTTCCCTCTGCTCGCAGGCACGCGCGACGCGAGAGGCTGGGCCGAGAGGGCTTTACAGGACCCATGGATAAAAAGTGGGTCTGCGAGAGGGCCTCAGCGCCCTAGACGAACGGACGGACGAGATCCACCACCAAACAATATCCAACGGCTACGAGGCTCAAATCGCTGTGAAGCCCCCTATGGGGGGGCATCATATACAACGTTAGATACATTTGCATCATGCTACTGTGGTTATCAGTTAGCTAACAGATCTATGTCGTTCTTTGGTTTATTAAAGCTTTTGATGAAGATACCTGACAGTCTTAGTTACCGGTGGAGAAATGTTGTTGAATATATAAGCAAATTATCATATGAATTAATTTAAAATAATACTTGACAAATCATGACTATAGAAATAGCAGATGAACTAATCATGCAGATCAACAGAGTAGATGTTGTTGGCGGCAGCAGCAGCAGGCCAGCAGCATCGATGTTGGCGGCAGCAGCATCGGCGTTGTTGTCGCCCATGTTGAGATTGCCGAAGAGGTCATCGATGTCCGGGAAGAAGTCGTCGTTCGGGAACTCGTCGTCGGACGACGTCGTGTTGCCAGTAGTCGCGTGTAAGCGCTTCCCAAAAACCTGATTGCCCCTCACCCGTACAGGTGTACGAGAGGCAGTGTTCTGGAGTCCTACTGTCCCGCCGCTCGGTGCACGCCGAAGGACGGGATGAGGAAGACGAAGGCGGCGGCGCAATGTACTGGAAAGAGGTAGTCGCATATGGTGTCTTGTACATGCTAGTGTTCACGTCCGCACTTATATAGTGTGGTTCGGGAAGGTCATGGGGCACAGCCCATGTCCGAGGCCACGATCCAGAAAAATCGGAAGGAAACGGTTGCGTTAACGCGTCCGTTAATGACTCGTTATTAATCACACAATTAATTTCCTGAACATCAAAAACATAAACTCGCCTGGGCGAGATTCCTGAAATCCGCGGTGCGTCGTGACGTTCGTGCGTGCGTGACGAGGCGGCGGCAGAGGAGGAGGAGTGCGCGAGGGCTCTCTATCTTCTCACTCACTTACAAGGACTAGAACATCCCACCTTATATACCACTCCAACTCCCTCTCAACTAGCAGTGTGGGACTAAAGTATAGTCCCACCCCTTGCCATTCCCACATGGGCCAAGAGAATTTCAGAATTTGTATCAGGACATGGGCTAGGGCTCAAGGCGAAATTCCAGCAAATGTGACCACAAAGTCCCATTGGCACATTCAATGCCATTATTTCAGAACATTGTTTTATATACCGGTGCATGGTAGAGACTGTTAAGTTGAACTTCCACTAAAGACTTCATATTACACTAGTTTGCAAGTTTAATAGTGGACTATGCCTTGAAGAACCAGCTTCACATAGAGCCTAGACCGATACAGAGCTGCCGTGAGGCTTCCTCGCGGTGTGGAGCTTATACATCATACTACAGGGCCTTTCATGAGTTTATTAGAGAGCACCAAACTCTCATAGATTGCAACGTTTAATAATCAGACTCATATAGGTGTGTTCTTAAAAAATGTTTTACATGACAACATCTTTTCTTGAGTAAGCCACTTAGAACACATTAAGAATTAAGATAAATATCAACCTACCATGCAAATTAGGAGAGTATTGCATCTTCACGGAGAGGGTAAATTCATTGTAGGGGTACTATCCTCCCAGCTAACCAACAGCTCGTCTCCCAGCTCTAATTCACGGGATCTCCGATCACATAGAGTGGGTTACCACTGTGGGCAACTCATAGTGTGGGTCTCAAGCTCATCTCCCTCGATGCATTATCTATCACATTTCGTGATAGACAATTTGTGAAAGGATCTACCAAGTTTCTAGACGTTTAGATATAATCCAACGTAATAACTCCGGAGTTTCTCATTTTTCTGACAGATTTCAATCTCCTCTTCACATACCTTGATAGCTTCATATTATCATTAGAACTGTTTACTTTGATGATCACAGTTTGATGATCACAGTTCATAGGAATAGCGGGTATTGGTTTCTCAACCACAGGTAAGTCCATCAAGAGTTCATGAAGCCACTCCGCTTCAACAGTGGCAGTGTCTAGTGCTGCGAGTTCTTCTTCCATTGTTGACCTCGTTAAGATGGTCTGCTTGCAAGACTTCCACGAAACAACACCACCACCAAGTGTAAACAAATAACCACTTGTGGCATTAGTCTCATCACCATCAGAAATCCAGTTGGAATCACTATAACCTTTAAGTACCCTCGGATACCAAGTATAGTGAATACCATAGCTCGCAGTGCCTTTCAAATAGTGCAAAACTCTCTCAAGAGCATCCCAATCAATATCTTCAGGTCTTGATATAAATCAAGCCAATTTGCTTACAACAAAAGAGATGCCAGGCCTCGTGGCGCTGGCTAAATACATAAGCGAGCCAATGATTTGAGAATATCTCAATTGATCTCTAGCAACTCTTTTGTTCTTTCAAATTAGCACACTAGGATCAAAAGGCGTTGGAGAAGACTTGTCGTCGCTATACCTGAAGCGACTCAATATCTTTTCCACATAGTGGGATTGAAGCAATGTAATCCCACCATCGTCTTGAGAAGCTTGATGTTTAAGATTACATCAGCTACTCCTAAGTCCTTCATCTCAAAGCAGCGAGATAGGAACTCTTTGACGTCCTTAATAACAGTAAGGTTGGTCCCAAAATCAATCATCAGTATAGAGACAAAGGATATATAACTCCCTCGCCCCCACAATGGCGATAGTATACACACTTGTCAGCTTCGTTTACAACAAAGCCTTCAGCGGTTAAGGTTCTTTTAAACTTCTCATGCCACTTCTTAGGTGCTTGCTTAAGACCATACAAATACTTCAACAACTTACACACCTTTCCTTCCTGACCATCTACTACAAATCCATCAGGCTGCTCCATATAAATTTCCTCATCTCTCCATTTAGGAAAGCTATCTTAACGTCCATTTGATGAATGAGAAGACCATGTGAGGCAGCCAGGGAAAGTAGTACTTGAATAGTGGTTAGTCGAGCTACAGGTGAGTATGTATCAAAGAAGTCTTCGCCTTCTTTCTGAGTCTAACCCTTGGCCACAAGTCGTGCCTTGTACTTTTCAATATTACCACCGGGCCTAACCTTTTTCTTGAATACCCACTTGCATCCTACAGGTTTGCACCCATAAGGACGACCAGTAACCTCCCAAGTTCCATTAGCTAAGATGGAATCCATCTCTCTACGGATAGCTTCCTTCTAGTAGTCAGCATCTTGAGATGCATAGGCTTCTGAAATAGAAGTGAGAGTATCATCCACGAGGTATAAAATGAAATCACCAAAGGACTTTGCAGTCCTCTGTCTCTTGATCATTTTGGAAGCTTCATTGTCGTCCTCCACAGGATTATCATAGTGTTCTATCGCAATGGTAGGTTTAGAAATTGTAACTAACACCCGACTTGATGAACTAGGCATCTCCTGATTTGATGAGCTAGACGGGTCTTTCATGGGAAAGATATCCTCAAAGAAAGTCGCATCATTCGAATCCATAATTGTACCAACATGCATGTCGGATACCTCATATTTCACTATCAAAAATCTATAGCCAATGCTATGAAATGCATATCCTAGAAAAACACAATCCACAGTTTTTGGTTCAAGCTTGCGCTTCTTTGGTATTGGCACATTCACTTTTGCTAAACAACCCCAAGTACGTAAGTAGGAGAGTTTCAACATTTTTCTTTCCCATTCCTCAAATGTGTAGGGATTCGTAGCATAGAAAACAAAAAAATTCCTACCGTGAGAACGCAATCCAAGACAAGATGCAATCTAGAAGACGGTAGCAACGAGGGGATGAACGAGACTAACCCTTGAAGATTTCCAAAGCCTACAAGAGGAGGCTCTCGTTGCTGCGGTAGATGATCACTTGCCGCTTTCAAAAGCGCGTAGAAGATCTTGACGGTGCCACAATCGGGCAGCACCTCCGTACTCGATCACACGTTCAGTGTTGATGATGACGTCCTTCTCCCCGTTCCAGCGGGCAGCGGAAGTAGTAGATCCTCCTTGGAATCCCGACAGCACGACGGCGTGGTGGCGGTGTCGATGGAGATCTCCGGCGGAGCTTCGCTAAGCATATGCGGGAGATGTGGTGGAGGAGAGGTAGCTAGGGTTTTGGGGAGAGGGGCTTGGGCGCCGGCCCTCATAGGGGTGCGGCCAAGGTGGAGCCAAGAGTGGCCGGCCAGCCCCTCCTCTCCTCTCTTTATATAGGTGGAAGCCCCAAGGATTAGGTCAAAAGTCTCCGAATAAGACCCCAACATAAAACTTCCATATGACCAAACCTAGGGGGAGTGGGACTCCCCCCTTTCCTTGGTGGGGTGGCCGGCCACCATGGGGAGGAGTCCACTTGGGACTCCTCCTCCCTTAGGCTGGCCGGCCAAGGTGGGTGGAGTCCCTCTGGGACTCCACCTTCCATGCTGATTTCTTCCGGACTCTTCTAGAACCTTCTAGAACCTTCCAGAGAAAATACCGGATCATTTTCAAACCTAGAAAATGACTTCCTATATATGAATCTTATTCTCCGGACCATTCCGGACCTCCTCGTGATGTCCTGGATCCCATCCGAGACTCCGAACAAAACTTCGAACTCCATTCCATATTTCTATATCTACTTAAACGACATCAAACCTTAAGTGTGTCACCCTACGGTTCGCGAACTATGTAGACATGGTTGAGACTTCTCTCTGACCAATAACCAATAGCGGGATCTGGAGATCCATAATGGCTCCCACATATTCAACGATGACTTAGTGATCGAATGAACCATTCACATACGATACCAATTCCCTTTGTCACACGATATTTTACTTGTCTGAGGTTTGATCATCGGTATCTCTATACCTTTTTCAACCTCGTCTCCTGACAAGTACTCTTTACTCGTACCGTGGTATGTGGTCTCTTATGAACCATTCATATGCTTGCAAGCTATTTAGACGACATTCCACCGAGAGGGCCCAGAGTATATCTATCCGTCATCGGGATGGACAAATCCCACTTTTGATCCATATGCCTCAACTCATACTTTCCGGATACTTAATCCCACCTTTATAACCACCCATTTACGCGAGTGGCGTTTGATGTAATCAAAGTACCTTTCCGGTATAAGTGATTTACATGATCTCATGGTCGAAAGGACTAGGTAACTATGTATCGAAAGCTTATAGCAAATAACTTAATGACGTGATCTTATGCTACGCTTAATTGGGTGTGTCCATTACATCATTCATATAATGACATAATCTTGTTATTAATAACATCCAATGTTCATGATCACGAAACCATGATCATCTATTAATCAACAAGCTAGTTATACAAGAGGCTTACTAGGGACTCTTTGTTGTTCACATAACACACATGTATCAATGTTTCGGTTAATACAATTATAGCATGGTATGTAAACATTATCATAAACACAAAGATATATTATAATAACCATTTTATTATTGCCTCTTGGGCATATCTCCAACAGTCTCCCACTTGCACTAGAGTCAATAATCTAGTTTACATTTGTAAAGATATAACACCTTGGCCTTCCGGTGCTTTATCATGTTTTGCTCACTGGAGAGGTTTTAGTCAACGATTCTGACACACTCAGAAACGTATGTATTTTTTAATTCATTAGCGTCTTCACGCATCACTCATTTTTCAAATGAGTCGGCATTAAATATG